>NC_081415.1:728632531-728780031 GCF_030272615.1 Cryptomeria japonica | reverse complement strand
TTTTTTAAACCCAAAAGGCGAGATGCCCCCAGTTAAGTCAATATTTTTCTCCCAGTTATAGATACTTCTTTCGATATAGATATATACACTGATCACCAAGCTAAGGTGAGATATGATGCAAATAACTATTCCAATAACCAAGGACAATGACTATGCTAAGTGTGTCCAAGATTGTGCTGCGTTAAAAGGTTTTGCGATGGATAGAAGTTTTTGAGGTGAATTTTGTTCATGAGTTTCTCAAGAAGGTCCCCTTCTGATATAGACAACTGATATGCCCTTGATCCATAGGTTGATATGATGACAAAAGGACCTAGCCAATTTGGTTCAAACTTGCCCTTCTTTTCCTGATCCTGTTGATTGTGAGGATTTTCTCTAAGTACCAAATCACCGTTTTGAAATGCTCTTGGTTTTACCTTGTGGTTGTAGCTCCAAAACATGCATTGTTGATATGCTTTGAAATGATCAAAAGCACGTTGTCGGTGCTCATCTAGTAGCTCTAATTCTTGTAGTTTGTTTACCCAATATTCTTCATCTGGAATGAGTTCCTTTAGTGATACTCTAAGTGAGGGAATCTCAACCTCGATAGGTAGAATAGCCTTTGATCCATACACAAATGAGTATGATGTAGCTTCTGTAGGCGCGTAGATGCTAGTTCTATAGGCCCATAATACTGGGTTGAGTTGGACATGCCAATCATGACCAGCCTCATTCACTATTTTCTTAAGGATTTTTAGGATGGTTTTGTAGGCTAGGGTCTTGTTGGGCCTCTTTGATAATCTCATCCGTTATATCATTTTCATCCATATTTATGTACTTTTTGCAAGTGTTAGTTTCTCTATGTCCCATGCTTGATTTAATTTATGCGTCCCACTCATTGTTTTTTACGGGATTGTGTAAAAACTTGCATGATTTGATTTAATAAGTGATTGGATCTTTAGGTAGATAAGCTAAGTTGATCTTTCCTCCTTTGTTAAGACATCGAGGGAATGTCGACTTTTGTTTGAAGGCACATCCTTGTAAGGTTTCCTCGTCAAACTTAGTTCCTTTACCACGTAGATAGATATGAAGGCGGTGTAAGAAAGTGCGATGTTTTAGGAAGAGTTTACAGTTTATGTAGAGAAACTTCCTTCTCTTTAATATTTTCTCTTGGCTAGGCTTCTTTCTCTTCAAATCAGTTTTCTGACGAAGATTCTTCCTCTTTAAGTGTTGAAGAGTGATCATACAATTGGTCAAAGTTGATGTTGTTGATAGGTTGATTTGATAACAAATACCTTGTTTGGATACTCAATCCTACTAAGTCCAATAGAAGGTTTGATATGTCCCCTATTGATGTGACTAAGTGCATCAAATGATATAATAAAGTTCCCCCAATTTGGAAACTAGATTGATTTGACTAACTTGGATACCTAGACTAAGTATCTAATGTTGATATTGGTTGAAATTGTGAAACTTGGATCATTAGTTGAGATTCTTCTGATTTTGTTGGAAGAACTCGATTTTTGTAATTGTGTAAAGTGATTCTTGATTTTGTTGATATTTTTGCAAGATGTTTGTTTGATATTTGACAAGAACATATCAAACACACATGAAAACAATAGTAGTTTTGTCTTTAATCTAACATGAAGTGTATGTTCTTTTTAGCTTTTGCAAAATAAGAAAAATAAGTTCTTTATATTAAATTTAAAAGAAAGTAAGAAAGAAAGAACTAATTTAACTCCTTTTGAAACTGCAAAAAATTGTTAGAACTTGCACAAAACCAGTTAGCCAAAAATCTAGAATAATGGTGGGCTTTACAAGCCTAATTTTCCAACCGGTTACAAATTTTTCCTGCTCTCTATGTCAAATGCACTAAAACAGACACTATATAAAATAAAAGTTATATGCACCAAAAGACACTTTGGATGTGCCAAAACATATGTTATATGCACCAAAAGATAGATTATATGCGCTAAAATAGAAGTTATATGCGCCAAAAGACAAATTATATGTGCTAAAACAGAATTTATATGCGCCAAAAGACAGTTTGGATGAGATAGAAGAGAGTATGCATGCTCCACAGGAAATGTTATATGCACTAAAACTTTACTTTGTATTTTCAAGACGTGAATCTGCAGAAAAATTTGATAGAAAGAGTGGGTTGCCCCATGGTGGGCGCCATAAATGTATACTTGAAATGAGGGTTAGCCAATAAACAACATAGACTAGCAAGTACATACCGATGAAACATAACAAAATAAATATCTAAATGAAAAAGCAAGCTAAATCATCCATCTCCTAAGATTGTTCCATTGTTCTCTATCTCCAAGGATCCTTCAAATCAAGGTAGCTCTTAGCTTAGAAGAGCACTTGATCCCTAGGATGACTACCTAAAGAATGAGGGACATGTGATCAAAGATCTAAATGCAGAACAACTAAAAGGTCTTAGCATGATATCGATATTGAAATAGCTATGATATGATGCAAGGATGATGATATTTGATATTAAGCTACCATTAAAATGAAACTAACATGATATAGTACTAACATGATATGCAAAACATGATAAATCTATGCTATGATGCTACTAAAATGATCTAATTACTATTATCAAAGAGAGGCTAAAATTCTAGATGAAATGAGACTATAAATTAGATGCATGAAGACTTGGATTGATGAATAATGAAGGAAATGGAGCCTATTTATAGAAGAAATGGGCAATTGGAGGGTTAAGATTGAGTAATCTTAACAAGGGTTAGGATTGAATGATCTTCAATCCTTGTGAGATTTTAAACCCAATCCTAGGCTAACAAGTGTCACCATGAGGAGGCTTGAGAGGAGATATAAGAGACATTAAATGCCTAAGAAGACATGGTGGTTACCTTGGGAGGTAAGGTTAGGGTTGAGTTATTGGATAATCCTTTTACCCAAAGGATAAACTCTTGTGCAAGAGTTAGTGGATAACCATGGTCAAAGATATGAATGCTTGAAGAGACCCATGGGTTAAAGGATGGTTAAGTTAGAAGGAAAGTCTCTAACCAAGGGTTGAGGTTGAGTTAACCATTAATGATTAAAGAAGACTTTGGAGGTTAACTTGTTGGAGACGCAAAGCCTTTAATGGTTTATGAAGACTTTGGGAATTTGAGAAGTGACTTGCTTTTTCTTAGGAATGTGATAATGTTTAGGAGGGGATTGGGCTAATTAAGTAGGATTTAGGAGGTTCTAGAAGAATGATTAGGATGCAAGTGGATTTTGTAGGAGGATGCAAGTGGAAGAAAATAGGATTTTAATTAAAATAAAATATTTTATTTTAACTAAAAATGGATGCAACTTGCATTTGTAGGAAAACACAAGTGGGGGGGGGGGGGGGGGGGGCGGAGGGGGGGTTTATAAATAAATATTGATTTATTTATATCAAAAGATGAATTTAATTAAATGTATGTGGAAATGGGATTTAATCAAATAAATTGAATTTATTTAATTAACAGAAGAAAGGGAAATTAATCAAATTTTGAATTTGATTAATGGTTGGATAGAAGAAAAGGGGATATTAATTAAACCTTAATTTAACTAATAGGTGGATAAATGATAATTAAACAAATAATATTTATTAATCAAGTGTGTAGATTTAGGTGTCTACAGTTCTTATCCTTCAAGAGCTTCTCATTGAAAAACTTCAATTGGTTCCTCCTAATTGCCCAATAATATTCTAATTTTCCTTGTGAGCATACCTCCATAGATGAATTGAAAGGAATGTTGAGAATCCCTAATGGTCTCAGCACTAATTATGAGTTTGAGATGTTGTCTAGCTAGGATTTTTCTCTGAGGGTCATAGAGGCACGCACATGCATCTACAAGCTCCAAGAAGGAATGTACCAGCAACACCATAAACTACAACCAACAAGAGTTCCAAAGTTGGAACACTAGGCCTTTAATCTAGTTATATTTGTGCTGCTAAAATTAGTGTCAATTGTAATAAACATGCACATAGATGAAACAACAAATGAGAACAGGAAGCAAATTGAAAACTAAATAAATGCAAACCAATGGCCTCCTTTAAGATATCCCATCTTCTTCTATTTTTTAGGGCCTTGAAGGTGTTAGATTGTTGGCTCTCAACAAGTAATGACCTCCAAAGTGGCAACTCAAAAGTTGAGTAGCTATATGATCATGATAATGCAAATGCATGAGGCTAGGATGATTTGATGCATGATTATAACTAAAATGATTGATTAAGCTACATGATTTGATATGGAAACTAGATTAACCTGATAAAAACTATGCTAAACATGATCTAATTGCCAACTATGTTAAATGATTAAAATATAAATGCCTATAATCACTATGCAAAAAGATATGATGCAAGGGATTTCAGGAGGATTGATTGATGAAAATGAGTGGTATTTATGGGAATTCCAAGACCAAAGCTGAGGTGGCAGGAATCAACAGTTAGGATTAGATCGGGAGATATCAAAGGATAGGATTGAGGAAGTTGGAGAAGAAGTTGGAGGGAGGGAAACATGTCATCTCTATGGTGACAAGTGTATGTAGTGTCATAAAATTGTGCCTCCTGCAATTTTCACCACATTTGAGGTCCTCGCCTTGGCGACGACACCCTCCTTCCTGATCAAGACCCCTTTTTGCACCTTCACCCTTGGGTTCTTCCTTGCTCAGGACCTGTTCTTGCCTCTAGACCTTGTCCGGACCCCAAAATAGGGCAGAACAGTGGCGTGACGCCCCTGTCCCCACCTCTTAGGGTGGTCCTATAATGGGTCTTCCTGGTCCCCTATGCACAATCAGACTTCAGGGTTTGCATTTCCTCTTTGTCGGTCTTCAGTGATTGAAAATCAATCCTTGAGGCATGTATAAAAGGAGATTCAATTCCCTCATTTTTTGGGGATCATAAGCAAGCATAGGCAAAGATATACATCATCAAGCATTTAGACATTCAAGTCTTCTTCATTCATCCATGGGAGAAATATTACAACATTCATTTGCAAGTATGCATGTGTGTTAGGGTTTTGTCATGTTACATGCCATTTCATGCAACACTTGTGATTACATTCAAGAAGCAAAGTAATCATCATCAACAAATTGCAGATCTACAAGGTATGCATTTCCATTGTTTACATTCAAGCATTTGCAATTACTTTCTTTCAAGGTTGATTCCTCGAGTGGGGTTTGACTGAGGCAAACCCCTATCCACAACCCTTCTTTCCCTATTTTATGTGTGTAAGTTGCAAGTGCACAACTGTAATTGTAGGTTTGGGCTTCATTTGCAGAGAGGGGAGAACCCTTTTTCGTTTCACGGATTTTATGGAGGACCATGTACACTGTCGTCACAGTCCCGACAACTTTTCTCCAAATTTGTAGGGCAGATCCATATCAGTCTAATTAGTTCAAATCCGAAGTTACAGCGCAATCCTGAACCGATAGCTCCTCATTTCACTCAATTTCTCTCTTTGTTCCACATAGTCAACAAGTCAACTTTCCTATTTACAAAAGAGGGCAAATCATACTTCCACCCTTGCAATCCACTTGGAATTCATATCCTTGCCTCCATTGAATTTGGATCTAGTGGATTCAAGCCCCTCTTTTGAATGTAAAGTTCTCCCAAGTGAAAATCATCCGAGTGACTTCCTTTCTCTCTCCTAGGTGGGGAGTCACTAGGTTTCAATTTTTCACTTTACATTTTGGTGAACCCGATGTCTTACACATTAATTCTGATTTCTCATTTTTAGATCTAATTAATTGCAATTTGAATTTCAAATTTTCATCTCCAAGTTTGATCTATTTACAAATTTTAGAGGTTAATGGCATAATAACCCTAATTTTTCATTTTGAGAAAATTAAGCTTGTGATGTGTAAAATTTTAATTACTTATTTTAGATCTGATTTTTATTTCAAAATTGCAATTCAAATCTGTCTCTTTACTCTGAAAATTCAGTGGTTAAATCATAAAACCCTAATTTTTAAGATTCTTCTATTTTCGACTTTTGATTGCAAGTTTGACTGATCTAGACATCTCCAAATCGGCTATTTTTTTCGATTCCACATTAAAATAATAATATCTATCATCCTTGAAATTTCAAAAAAAGTTGGTAGGACCATGTGCACTTTAGCCGCGGTCCTTGGGTTTTTTCCCGAAATTTCAGGAGACGGAATTGTGTGAGATTTTTCCAAGATCTAGAGGTAATGGAAAGTCCAACTAAGAGAGACAAAATAGATGATAGGAATAAACTGTATTCTATCAAGACAAAAATACTGATCAACTGAATCATCAAGCATTACATACAATGAATATGAGCTTGCTTATATAGGCAAGGCTATATGGATATGTGAGCACACAAACATGACATGTGGCTCAATAAGAAACAAGGGTATGTAGGAAATAGGTGTGGGTAGGTAGGAGAAGCAATATAATATTCCACATGAGGTGGATCACCCACTGAATGTGGAATGTAACAACAAGATAAGTCCACAAAAGGTGGAAATCCTCCTACACACACTATCCCAATGTGGCACAAACACCCAAGTGTCTCATACCCAAACTACTATGAAATGCATTTCCTAAGTAAACTTAAGTAAGGTGTAATAATTGTTGGTATTTTTGATGATTGATGTTGTGATTGTCATTGATGGACACACACTTGATTTGAGATCACTTTTTGTATGTATGAATTAAAGCTCAACTGGTATTTGTTCCAACCGGTATGATGTATTATAGTCTTTAGACTATCGGTGTTTTGCAAAAAGTGTTTACCGATCTAAAGCGGTATAAAGACCCCAAGCAGTTCGAGGATCTCAAGCGGTACGAAGGAACGAAGCAGCACAACTCATATTTCCTAGTCTTTATTTTGTCAAAACTGGCAACCAGTATTTTGCTTAAACCGGTATTTTGTATGAACCGGTAATACTCTATGATGAGTTACCAATCGGCATTTTGTGATGAGTTACCATCCATCGATTGTTTGGCAGTGCCGACACTTTGGCAGCACTTTTTTGTGTCAAGTTACCAAATATGTCTAGATGCATTGAACCTAGGAAATTGTATTGTAATCCTATTGGACCGACATGAAATCAGATTCCTTGATAAGGACATCATGTCTAGGGTTTTAGGGGGTTGCTAGGGTTTAAGGTGGTTGAAGAGTTTTTGTAAGTGCGAACATAGAAGAGAAGTTCAAGTCTGTGAGAGAAAGTAGAGTGTGAATGTGTTGAAGACTGAAGTAATGCTGGAATGCATTAGAAATGAGCTATCAAGGATCTAACCAAACAATTTGTGCTATTTGCTAGATCACTCACTTGTTGATTACTCACATCTTTGACAAGTTTGAAGCCCTTAACCGGGTAGGCCCAAAAACCTTTTGTAAATCCTCTAACAAGGTGGTTCACATCTGTGGATCTAAAATCCTCTAGGAAGGTAGTCTTTAACCGGACTTATCTCCTAACAGAGATTGAGATTCCTAACAAGATCTATTCTGGTAAAGAACATTGTATGACCTTAACCGGTCTAGTTCCTATTCTGCAGATAGTTACTTGTGAGTCTCATCTCACCGTGGTTTTTCCCATTTGGGTTTCCACATCAAAATATCTTGTGTTATGGTGTTTGTGCTTCTGTGGGTGAATGCATTATTTGCTATTTGGTTTGCATGTGTGCTAATCGGTTTGTTTGCTAAACTGTTTTACCGATTTACTGGTAGTCTAGTAGAGTGTTTAAGTACAGTAATTTTTGGCATACTAATTCACCCCCCTCTTAGTATTCATCAATAATATCTATGATGAATAATTATTTACACCAACACCCCCCCCTCAAGTGCAACTTAGGGGAATGCACTTAAGTCTGCAATGCAACTAAGCAATGCAAGATGGGTCCCGGCTACTAGGCCATGTTAGGTACCCATGTACAAATGCAAATGCATGCAAACCAATGCAATGAAATCTCTCACAAAGCAGGGAAAGAGAGAAAAACCCAATGGGAAAAAAATAAAAGATAGATGAAAACTAGATACAAAGAACTCTCATAGAAGTATGTGAAGGACAAAACCCCATGTGAGGAAAAAGTCCCCCCCCCATATGAGAGAAGAAGAAGAGAGACTAGGAAGCCCCCCCTTAATGTGGAATTTGCACCAATGATAGAAGCTCAATGATGTATGAAGAAACTGCTCCATGAACGTCGAACAACATTCCTCCCCTTAGTAAGAAACAAAACGAAAGGTGTGTCCATGAAGTCTCCCCAATCATGAAGGGAAGATGTAGGAAAAATACTCATGATGAAAGGAATCTCTGAAAACTGCTCAAGTGTCCCCATGTCGATGCTGAAAGTTACCCCCTCCAAAAGTGGTAAACTACTCCACATTGTTGAAAAAAGAACTCCAAGATCTAGTGGAGAAGAATATAGAAAAATATCCAAAGACTCATATATCTCCTCAAAAGATAAAGAGACCTCCTCCAACTGCTGGACAAAAGTATCCACAATCATGTCAACCTCTAAAGATTGATCATGTAGAGAATGCACAAGAGGGTCAGAGTGATCCCTCACAACAATCGAAGAAGGATCATCTTCATCAAAGAGAAGATGAATGTCATCAATGATGTCTCCCAAATCTGCAATGTAGGACTCCACAAACAAACTTGCAATGTCTGTCAAGTAGGCATCCAAATCAACTGAAGCTGGAAGACATGAAATATCCCACTGCACTAAATCACAAGAAGGCAAAATTGTCACACTAGCTACATCATCAAGTGCAATAGGTGGTGTGATATCAAGAGAAGGAGATGAAATGCAAGGCTCAAGAACGGGGTCACATGTGAGAATCCCCAAGTTCAAATGCCCAAAGTTCTCCTCAAAATCTGAATCATCAACATAGGAAGAATCAACCTCATCAATAGGACCAAAATGTGAAAAAGAGTACAACCGAGATGCATGATCAACCACCCAAGTCGCAATGATGGCTCCACTCTCCAAGTCTCTAATGATAACTAAATCAGGTGTGAACTCCACAGTTTTCCTCGTTGCCCCATGTGTGATTTGATAGATGGAAAGAAGATTGTTTGTCAAGTGGGGTACACACAACACATCATTGAAGGAGTTATCCCCAATGGCAATAGATCCTTTCCCAATCACATCCATGTATGTATGATTGCCCATCAAAATCTGCAGCATGTGGCACGACTCAAATGTAGAAAACATAGACTGTGAAGATGCCATATGATGAGAAGCCCCTGAATCTAGAAGCCATCTCCCTGAACCATGACTTGTAGTAGCACAAAGAGCTTGTCCCTTTCCTTTATCTGTCCCAAAAGAGTGATCCTTTCCTTTATCCTTGGAAGAAGAAGCCGATGTATGCATTCTAGAAGGTAGGTTGATTTTGTTCTTCTCAAGAAGATTCTTTAACTCATCAATATCCTTCTTATAACAATGATGTTCATCATGTCCTGACTTCTTGCAATATCCACAAAAAAGATTGTCCTTATATGATTTCCTCTTACGTGAGAGTGGTGAATCACCTTATTGTGGAGAGGAAGATTGTGCTCCATCTTGTTGTGGTTTTGACTTAGGTTGCTTTTGATTCTTTCCTTTTCCTTGATTGCTTTGTTTCCCTTTGTTAGCCACCAAAGCTTGTGACTTTGAAGATTTGAGAATCCCCATCGTGGTCAACTTAGATTGCTCAAGTATCAACATCTCCATGAATGAATCAAAAGAGGGAGAAGTGTACGAGGAATCTTGAGCTAACCTATGGGTGTGAAAGCTAGATACAAAGGTTGCATACTCTGATGGAAGCTTGTCCAACAAGTTATAAACCAATTGAGCATCATTTTTGTCAATTCCACAATCCTTTTGCTTTGCTCTTAGCTCATTTGATTTTGTGACATAATATTGGATTGTATCAAAATCCTTGGGATCCAAAGTTGTTAGTTCACTATCAAGCTTGTAGCCCTTAATCTCATCAACTTGACCATACAATTTTTGAAAAATATCCCAAGCCTCTTTAATTGTAGTACACTTATCAATGTGAAAAATGAGGTCATGTGATACATACTTTCTAAGAGTTCCAAGTGCCATAGCATTCTTAGTAAGTCATTCAAGTTGAGCATTAGGATCAACCTTAGGATCAGGTGGTGTTGTAATAGTTTCAGTTACATAATGAATGAGTCCTTTTTCCATTAGTTTACTCCATGCCTTAATCTTTCATGATGCATAATTATGAGGAGTTAAAATTGGAAATTTAGGAGAACCTATAGCACCAAAATGAAAAAACACAAGATAGAGAGAGGCACAATCACACAAGACACCCCCCCAAAATACTCAATCAAGAACCCCCTCCCCCAAATGGTGATTTGGCACTTTATACTTAGTGCGTATACAATGGGCCACTTGCAAAACAAGGCAAAGTGGACTTCTGATTTCAATTTACAACTTCTCAAAATGAGATATAAGAGACTTCAACAAATACTGCTAGTGATCTAAACTGAGATCCAAGCAAAATACAAGTACCAAATAGGCCAAAAAATGACCAAATATTGAAATTACAATTTTTACTCAAAATCACTACAAAAAAATGGCATATTATGAAAGTAGACAAAAAATTATGCACTTTAAAAAAAACGACACCTGAAAAGGAGTCCATATGAGCCCAAACGAAGCCTCCAAAGTTGTAAAAATCGGGATTTCATGATTTCAGAAAAAACTTGTATCCTAAAATAAAACAAATCCTGGAGCAATGTATAGATCACAACATTCTACCCCAAAACAAAAAAAATTGCTTAAAAAAAAGAGTCTGGATGAGTGAGATATCACTATTTGAAAATTGCCTGCAAAATTATAATTTCTGAAAAATTTCCGTCACAACTTCAAACTTCAAATGCCTCTAGATTTGGCCTCCGAAGCCCGATTTGGATGAAACAAAAGGCAAAACTAACTTTCTTGGACCCCCTCAATCCAATTGTGACCTTAGATTTGACCCATAAAGCTCCAATAATAACCTGCAATAGAAAGCTCCAAAATGCAAAACCCCAAATTTCTCTATATTGGCAAACCAATGGCACTCTAATGGCTCTGATACCATGTGAGATTTTTCCAAGATATAGAGGCAATGGAAAGCCCAACTAAGAGAGACAAAATAGATGATAGGAATAAATTTTATTCTATCAGGACGAAAATACTGATCAACTGGATCATCAAGTGTTACATACAATGAATATGAGCTTGCTTATATAGGCAAGGCTATATGGATATGTGAGCACACAAACATGACATGTGCCTCAATAAGAAACAAGGGTAGATAGGAAATAGGTGTGGGTAGGTAGGAGAAACAATATAATATTCCACATGAGGTGGATCACCCACTGAATGTGGAATGTAACAACCAGATAAGTCCACAAAAGGTGGAAATTCTCCTACACGCACTATCCCAATGTGGCACAAACACCCAAGTGTCTCATACCCAAACTACTATGAAATTCATTTCCTAAGTAAACTTAAGTAAGGTGTAATAATATCCACGATGAATAATTATTTACACCAACAAATTGACTGTATTTTTCTGCTCAGATCTAGAAAATCAGTGTACTTTATCAATTTTAACACTCTCTAAGGTCAAACACAAATTCAAAATTCATTTAATTCAAATCTTAAAATTAATTTTCATAATAAGGTCCTAATTTTAGATCTGGTTTTCTGGAAAATTCAGATTTTAATTAAGAGACTTTCAATGGTAATTAATAAATTGGATTTACTTGCTCTTTTGCATATGATTACATTGTTTTTCGCATATATTTACTACAATCATGTGTCAGATAATAGTTTCTTTCATTTCCTGTCGCTTCTCTTTATTCATAGAACTTGGTCATATTGTGTTGTTAGGATTTGTAATTTTTTTTTTTCATATAGATCTCAAAGCTTGCATGTATCATTTATGTTTCATTATGGTGATGTTGTTAACAAAATGCATTTCCTATGTTAATCACCTTAAAACTTTTGCATATTAAACCTAGAGATACTAACCTTTGTACCTCTCCTAGGATATCTTGTGTAGATGAGATGAGACCTAATGCTTTAACAAATGATCCCTCTAAAAAAGAGAAAGCATTGGAAAGTAACATGAATCCATATTCTTCTCATACACATACCCTTGAGCAAGAGGGGAAAATCAAAACATCAACATTCTTACATCTTTAGATCCTCCTTATTATCCTGAGACCTATCTTAAACATCAAAGTATAAGTAGGGAGGATGATGGCATGCATTTTATTCATGACCTTTCCCCTCGCATAGAAATCACTAACTATGAGCTTTTAGATGATGAAGATGTTCTTCCCCAGTCTTCCAAAAAGGATAAGCTTGATAAAGGACAGGAGATTGTCATTTCACATGATACTCCTTCTTCATCTACAAATCCTTTTCTTCCTCCTTACACATCAGATTTCAAAGAAATTCATGATCATGTTCCTCCATCTAGTCAATTCCAACATTCTTGTAGTCATGGATTTCATATAATTACAAAACAAGGTTTTAAAGGACAAGGAATTGGGAAATTTGAGCATGGAATCTGTGTCCCTATAAATCCCATTACACAAACTACTACAAGAGGCCTAGGAAGTGGTACCCCTCTTTCTATGGACGAATTCCTTAGGCTTCAAACTTTAAGGATTATCTTCAAACACAACAAATCAAAAGAGCCCGTAAGAATGCTTCTTCTTCAAAGCGTCCTTTTCGTTCATTTCATCAAACCCATGATCACAATGCTGATGATTGCCCTGATTTTCAAAAATATATTCAAGATGACATAGATAGTGGAAAAATTAGAATTATGGATAACAAATCTTCTTCTCCTAACAAACCCTCTCCTTCATGTCAAGATGATATTTACCATCCCGACAGATTAGCTGCACAAATCTATTGGAGAATGAAATATGATAAGAATATTTCCTTTCCTCCTCAAAATAAAAATAAAAAACTTAAGCAACTGCATTTTTCATGATTTATATTCACATTCTCTTGTAAAATGTTATGCATTTAAGAAATTTGTTCAACTGCAATATGATCTTGCACAAATTTGTCTCACAACAGATCTAGCTGTATTTCTTGGCAAAAACATAGTGCCTTAGCACTTCTTTTCCATTCATGTTGCTCTTCACCCTATGACATAATTAGCCCATTTAACGAGAGCTCTTTATCATTTGTGGTGGTATTGTTTCAATTTTACATACTTTGGGGCAGCAACATGAAGTCTATTTTTCTTCTTCTTTCTATACACTTGTGCATTATTCATTATTAGATCTCTTTTCTAACATAAGAATCATTCCTATGTGAGCATATAATTGTTCTTGGGTTTCTTTGTTGAAGAGAAGCTTCTTTAATGGATAGTGCACCTCTTCTCTTTCTTTCATTCTCTTGGAAAACGTATCTTTTCTATGGTTGCGATTATTCTCAAGCATGATATGCCTCCTTGCATGGAATGATCTCTCGAGAAGTGCATATTGCTTCCTTTAGAGAATTTGTTCCATTAGGAAGGCATATCTCTTGAAAATAAACACCATTGGAAAATGTATACCCTTTTTTCCCCTTGTCCTTCTTACTTGGGGGGCAAGAATTTTCACTCCTATCTCTTTCTCTTTATCTCATCACTATTTTCTTTAGGGTCTGCATTCTTCATATGTGCTTATCATTTCTTACAATGGTATTCTTTCATGATTAATCCCCTTGGATAATATGTGATGCTTTATCTCTCTTCCTTTCGAAGATTACCACTTCTTGAGATGTGTATTTTACATATACTAATGGCTTTTCTTGCATGCAAGTACATTGTGCATTTGATTATGTTAATCTATCTCTAGAAGATTGTGTAAGTTCTTCTCATTGTCCCTACACTTGGGGGGCAATGATCTCTCTCTCTCTCTCTCTCTCTCTCTCTCTCTCTCTCTCTCTCTCTCTCTCTCTCGGGATCCACTCTTTCCTATGTTGTGGATGGTGTGAGTTCTATTACTTGATGTTATTCCTTGTGTGGAATTGTTGTTGTTCACTCAAGGGTTCTCTCTTATATACAAGAGGTGTAAGTCCTTGACTACAACCTCTTTCACACTTGGTAATGTACATCTATGATAAATTCACCCATCCCTCTTGGGGCTAAGAACGAGTCATCCCTCATCAAGAATCCCTTTCACCTAGGAATAGGAGGAAGGATTGCATTCTTGTTCTCTCCTTTACTTCATTCTAGAAGTTATTATATTTGTCTAAGACAACTCCTCTTGGGGGTAGAAGTCTTTTGAGCAAAGATCTCTTCTCCACATCAAGATACCTCTTTTCGACTATCTTATCCTTGCTTGAAGAGTATTCCCTCTCTTTCTTGGATTTATCACATTGTTGCATAACATATATCTTCTTTGTGATGAAGGTAGGTATCCTTGTTCTTATTTCCTTAAGATATCAACATTAGTCTATGTTGACATCTTAAGGGGGGGCACCCACACTGCTCCTTTGTACTATACTTCTCTCATGCATTGTACAGTGGGACATTCTTGGAACCAGAGGGCGGCCTCTTAGAGCAAGATGTCATCACTTTTTCTTATATAGTGAGACATTATTGTAACCAGAGGGAAGCCTCTTAGAGAAAGAGGCCATCACTTTTCTCTTGTACAATGGGTCATTCTTGGAACCAGAGCACATACTCATAGAGTGAGATGTCTTCACTTCTTCTTTTCTTGTACAGTGGGTCATTCTCGAAACCAGAGCACAGACTCTTAGAGCGAGATGACGCCATTTTTCTCCTATGCAGGGTGATTATTGTCGAAACTAGAGCACAGAGTCTTAGAGCGAGATATCACGCCTTTCTTGACACTTGTACTATACATTCTATATAGGTTGTAGCGTACTCAGTCATAGACTCCTATGAGGCACTTCGAACCTCACTTGCACACACACACTTGAGGTTAAGTGGAACTAATGGTGTTCCCACTCTCCTCCCTTACATGGATCACCCAGACAAAATCTGGGGGCTAGATTTCCATGTCCTCTCCATGGATCAGCTAGTTGTAGGGGCGAGATGTCCATGGTTTCTCTCTTGCTCACCTTTCTTCTCATGGATCACCAAAGTGTGTATTCATGTCCTCTCTCTCCTTCCTCTCATGAACCCATAGTTTTTCTATTGATGGTTCATGGATGATGTCAACTTTGCTCTTTTATGTGATCACCTGTGTTTATGTGATGGCATTGATCTTTGTGTCCTGATTAGTGGTTGAGACATTTGACTATCGAGGTCTCTTCGGCTAGTTGGTTTGTTGTCTTAGGTCTTTTTTTGTTGTGTGTCTTTTGCGCTTTGTTTTGGTTTTGTGTGTCTTGTTCCTTTTTTGTTTTTTGTGCTCTTGCATATGTTTGAGTGAGTTAAGATCCTAGGATTGGGGGCTTTTGTTCCTCAATATTAGTGATGTCTTATACTCCTTGTGGTATTGCTCTGCATCTCTCATTATCATCTCTATTTCTTCTACTTTACCGGTAGTAGTGGTGTAAGCCATACTCCCGCTAAAGTGGAGGCTAAATGTAGTGTCATAAAATAGCGCCTCCTGCAATTTTAACCACATTTGAGGTCCTCACCTTGGTGACGACACCATCCTTCTTGATCAAGACCACTTCTGCACCTTCACCCTTGGGTTCTTCCTTGCTCAGGACCTGTTCCTTCCTTTAGACCCTGTCCGAACCCCAAAATAGGGCAGGACAGGAGCGTGGCGCCCTTGTCCCCACCTCTTAGGGTGTTCCTATAATGGGTCTGCCCGGTCCCCTATGCACAATCAGACTTCAAGGTTTGCATTTCCTCTTTGTAGGCCTTCAGTGATGGAAAATTAAACCTTGAGGTATGTGTAAAAGGAGATTCAATTCCCTCATTTTATGGGGGAAGTGAAGTTGATCATAAGCAAGCATAGGCAACGATATACATCATCAAGCATTCAAGTCTTCTTCATTCATCCATGGGAGCAATTACAACATTCATTTGCAAGTATGTGTGTGTGTGTGTGTGTGTTAGGGTTTTGTCATGTTACATGCCATTTCATGCAACACTCGTGATTACATTCAAGAAGCAAAACAATCATCATCAACAAATTGCAGATCTACAAGGTATACATTTCCATTGTTTACATTCAAGCATTTGCAATTACTTTCTTTCAAGGTTGATTTCTCAACCGGGGTTTGACTGAGACAAATCCCTATACACAACTCTTATTTCCCTCTTTTCTTTGTGTAGGTTGCAGGTGCGCAACTGTAATTGTAGGTTTGGGCTTCATTTGCAAAGACGGGAGAACCCTTTTTGTTTCGTGGATTTTGTGGAGGACCATGTACACTGTCGCCATGGTCCCACCAACTTTTCTCCAAATTTGCAAGGCATTTCTGTATCAATCTAATTAGTTCATATCCGAAGTTACAACGCGATCCTGAACCGGTAGCTCCTAATTTCACTCAATTTCTCTCTTGTTCCACATAGTCAACAAGTCAACTTTCCTATTTACAAAAGAGGGCAAATCACACTTCCACCCTTGCAATCCACATGGAATTCACATCCTAGCCTCCCTTGGATTTGGATCTAGTGGATTCAAGCCCATCTTTTGAATGTAAAGTTCTCCCAAGTGAAAATCATCGTAGTGAATTCCTTTCTTTCTCCTAGGTGGGCAGTCACTAGGGTTCAATTTTCCACTTTATAGTGTCAAGGAATATCTAACAAGTTTCCCACAAGAAGGCAAGTGTCAAAAGAGAGAAGACATGTGGCAAAGGTGTCATGTATCTCCAAGAGGGAATATTCAACCCACATGAGGTTAGGATAAGGAAGTTAGGTTGTGCAAGATTGAATAGAGTTAGTTAGACCCAGGATTAGATAGAATGGATTAGGTTAGGGGGTGGTTAGGCTAGGTGGTTAGAAGTTAGGAGCCATGTGCTCATATTTGAATTTATAAATTCAAATAATAGAAAAAAGGTAATTAATCTCAACAAACTTGGATTTGTTAAATTTAATTACGGGATTAAAAGAATTGATTTAAATGGAGGGAATTAATTAATCAAAGGGGGGATATGAAATGAACTATATAAATAAATCATTTAGATTTATTTACAAGTAGATGAATAGGGAAATTAATCAAATTACTTGTGAATTCAATTAATTGGGAAGGGGGATTAATTAAATAACTACATATTTAATCAATTATCTTAAGACCATTTTTAGGTGTATACAATATTAGTTGTGATTCAATCATTAGGTAGACAAATCATTTAAACAACTTATGAATTGAAAATTTAAGTGGAGAATAGTCTCATTGATGCAGTGAAACTTCCTCATAAACTATCTATGTTGACATTCCTATAATTCTCACTCCTAGTATAGAAAGAGTTTCCAAAAACCAATCCTCCTTGTCATGTGGGCATAAAACTAACCATCTATGTTGACCCGATAAATGGATGTTAAGAAGAATATACTATGAAATTTTTCAAATGAGATGAACAACTTAAAGAGATGACAAGTATCCTAGATCCTAGGTGCATATTTCAAGAAAATCAAGGTCAAAGGTCAAAATATTAACAAATTAGATACCAAAACTAGCCAATTTAGGGATGAATCACTACATAGGCATCTAAACAAAACATTCTGATTCCAACACTGCTACAACAAATTCCACCTATTTAAACGAGGGATGTGATTATAGGGTAAAATAATTTTATTGGATGACTCTAACATGTGGTGCTTTCCATATAATGATGTGCGTCCTATTGGAATGATAGAGAACCCATAATGAATTTTCACACACTTTAAAGGATAAAACAAGAAATGTGCCTTCTACAAGAGAATGTTGCAACATGAGCATGCATGAACATGAGATGAAAATAATTTATTTGATATTTATAATGTACAAATGAGCCTTGCTTATATAGGCAAGGTGATGAGGTGGGATTACAACTACCCTTGATACAAATATTAAATACATGATGCATAATGATTGCATAAACTAAATATTAAACAATGAGACATGACTCATATCTTCTAGAATGCCACCTAGAATAACAAGCATGATACTATGAACATTATTAAATGACAAGTTACATAAAGCGACTTTAGAACAACTAAATTAAATGCAAGCTAGGTCCTAAGTAAAATTAATATTTGAACATGTTCTAACTGTAAACTAGTTAGGATATAACCACATTCACACTAACGCATCCTTATTGGGCTTGTCCAAGAGGGAGATTGTAATAGAATAACATACATAAGAGAGGAATATAATATGAAATATGATAAAAATAATTTAATACTATTTGAGAATAACAAGCCACTTTGATGAGGAAAACCTCTAATTAACTCCATAGAGAACATAATTCTCATCTAATGATCAAATAACATTTGCTAACTCCTATATATATCCTACTTATGCATAATATATCACCTAGACCGACTTAGATAAAATCATATTGGCCGTACATCAATCTAAACAACTAAATAAGAATAATAATGATAATGTAACTTAATTAAGAGTTAAAGTAGCCATAGTTTGAATACTCCTAACCCTATACATACTCTAGGATTAGAGGTGTAGAATGCCCCCCTCTTTAGAGAAGCATCGTCCTCAATGTTAATCAAGTGTAGATGCTTCTAAACTAACTCTTCATCTTCCCATTTGGCATCTTCTACTAGTAAATTCTTCCACTGAATGAGATACTTGGCAAGTGTCCCAGTACTTAGCTTCTTTGTGTATGTCTGAAGAATTGATTGTAGCTCCAATACGACTACTTCTTCTTCATCTAGCTTTGGTAATATTGTTTCTATAGGAATGTTACGCCCATAAATTTTCTTTAGATAATATACACTAAATTTGGATGTTTTTAGATATTGGAGGTAGCTCAAGAACTCGTTATATTCCACATAATCTAGTATGGACCATAATATTTTGGGGATAACTTGTTATTTGTTTGTTGCTTTAGGTACAATTTCTTATAAGGTTGTAATCTCAAGAAATCCTAGTCCCCAACTTCAAAATGCCTTCCACTACAATGTTGGTCATCCTATTGTTTCATTCTATTTTGTACCATAGAAATTTTTTGCTTGAGTCCTGAAAGTACCTGATGTTGATAATGTGTGTGGTCCGACATATCCTAAACTCTTGTGTCACCCTCAATAATGATTTGGTGGATGCGGGATTATATCTATACCATGCAATAAAAGGAGACTTTTTCTTTTTATGAATTATGGGAGGAGGTGTTACACCGCCATTCTATTAGTGGTAGCCATTCTTCCCATTAAAATTGCTTATCTAAAGTGAAACAATACAAATATCCTTCCAAATTTATTGATAGCCTTAATTTTCCCTTTACAGCGAGGATATTATAAAGAGCTATGATCTAATTAAGTACCCAATTAAGAGAATACATCTATCCAAAAGTTACTAGTAAAGATAGGATCACAATCAATGATAATAACCTTAGGAGTAGCATATAACTTTCAAATATTTTCCATAAATCCTTTGCCCACTGTTCTTTCTAGAAAAGGATGAGATATGCAATAAAATGGGCATATTTAATGAGTGATCTACCACTTCGATCTTGGAATACCAACGTGAAACCTATGGAGACCTCTTCACAATATTGGCTAGGAATAACTAAGGGATACAATAGGCCAAGTGTCTTAATTGTCTCCTCTGTATTTATTTGACAAATCAAACATTCTTCCACAAATTTTTGGAACATCTCAGGTTTTAGCCCTATTTAGTTGACAAATCAAACATTCTTCCACAAATTTTTGGAACATCTCCTTTTAGCCCTTCTGAAAAGGAGTCTTACTTGTTTTGATGAGTTGTCTTCAAATTTTTGAATGATTGCTAAGTTGAGAATCATGAAGCTCTATGAAAATATTTTGTTTGAGAGTGAAATTCTTGCATAGGTATAATCATTATTTAGACTATAAAGCATCACCCTTCCAAAAAAGCTTATCTAAACTATTGGGATCGATCGTCAACTATTGAATAGGATTCCTTATAGAATTGTCATTTTGCCACTCTAATTTGGCTTCTTCTATTTGCTTGTAATATTTAAATGGTACATAATAATGGTTCATCCTTCTCATCCTTCCTAGACAATGCATTTTTCATAATATTCTCCTTCCTTTTCTTATATATAATCTTAAATTCATATCCCAACATCTTAGTGACCCATTTTTATTTCTCTTCAAAAGAGAATATTTGGTCTAGAAAATATTTTAAGCTATCATTATTTTTCTTTACTTTAAAGTGTTTACCTATTAGATATGGCCTTCACTATTTTATTGCAAGAAGATTAGCTAGTATTTACTTTTTATAAATGGGATTGAGTTGATTTTTACCCTTCAATTGATGACTCTCAAAAGCAATGGGTTAGTCCTCATGCATTAAAACTAATCCTATATCATTACCTCAAACATCACACTCCATAAAAATCCCTAGTTGCAATGACACTTTTCTCCAAAGTATTTGCAATGGAATTAATACAATGGTAATAAAATTAACATAATTTGGAATGTATAATGTTATCCAAAATAGATATAAATAGCAATGCATAATGTAGCTGAATTTATAAGAACTCTAAAGGAAATATCTAACATGGCATATTATGTAACAAACCACATAAATCAATCATATTATCACGAAATTCATATATTATATTCTCAATATCTTTTATCGACAAGGGTTTCCAATAATTATCTAAACCTTGAGTACTTGGGATGGTCATTCTCACTCTAAGAAGATTTCAGTTGTCTTGGCTCTTATCTATGGCACGTATAAGAGGAACTAGTTCTTATTCAGAACCAACAGATATGCTTCCCAATCATCAACATGGTTACACAACATGCTTCAGAGTAATTATTCAACATGCATACAACATGCTCCAAAGTAATTACTCAGCATGTACAAAAGCCCTAGCTAGGACAATCTCAAGTGTATGTTGTATCCCAAGTTGGAGACACACTATGTGCCCCCTTCTTCAAGCCCATACCCCACCAAGCCACCTTCTTTTTCCTTGGGTGATCTCCATGCCCCTTCTAAGTCTCACATGAATGCTTTATATAACCTTTTAAGGGGTGGTTTCCAAACCATCACACCTTTTCTAAAAGGTTTCCTTATAATTATTATTTAAATAAATAATTAACCTCCATTTTTATTAGATTTTTTTATAAATATTCTTTATTAATATTTCTTTTCATTTCACCGAAAGAATCCTTTATTTTTATCTTCCTATTAATTCAAAAGTGTTTTTTTCAAAACTTTATCTTCTCTTGGGGAAAAAGTCACACGACATTAGTGAAGTTCAAGGTAGCAAGAACTGAAGCAATACATATAGCCTCCTTCAATCTCTCAAATGTTGTATTAGTTGACTCATTCTATTGAAAATACTCCTTCAAGAGAGTTATGAGGGGTTCTACTATACAACCATGATTCTTTAAAAAAAATTATAGTAGCTAGTTAGTCCAAGGAAACAACTCAGTTTCTTAATTGTTTTGGGCACAAACCATTTTATGAAAGCCTTAATTTTGTTAGGATCAACCTTTACTCCATGTAGCGCTACATGTACCAAGTACGCCACCTATTTGAGACCCAAAACACACTTGGAAGGCTTAATAGAGTTGGTGATCTTGGAGAACTTGTCATGTTTGATCTACATGCTACAAATCTTCCTCCCATGTCTTCTTATAAATCAAAATATCATCAAAGAAAACTAAAAAAAACTTCCTCAAAAAAATTTGAAGATGAAGTTCATCAAATTTTGAAATATAGAAAGTGCATTAGTAAGACCAAATGGAATCACAAGAAACTCACAATTACCTTCATGAGTCTCAAATTATATCTTGGGAATATCCTCTTCCCTAATTCAAATTTGGTGATTAGATGTAGATATAGCATTGTAAAAGATATAGCTCCATTAAATTTATCTAATAAATTATTAATGACTAGAATGGGAAACTTGTCTTTGATAGTGTGCATGTTGAGAACTATGTATTCTAGACATGTACCAAGCGTGATCCTTTGTATGCACCATCACCATAGATGAGAGGTAAGTAATTTGGCTATGCCTAATAATACCTACCTCCAGAATCTCCTAAACAATCTATTCAATATCACTTTTTTGTATAAATGGGTACCTATAAGGTCTAGTGTTGGATGGCTAGCTCCCTTGTGCATGGCATGACTATGATCCCTCTTAAAAGTTACTCCTTTAGGCATATCTTCAAAAACCACAAAGCGGTAATTTATAATTGCTTGTAAATCTAGATGGGTAGGAGCATTTGATTGATAGGTTGTTGATGAATATAATTGGGCCGTAAATATATCAACTCCTTTTTTAAGAACTTTTTACCTTTGGTGAGAGCTTATCATTCGTGGGCACTTTGCACACAAGTCTCTTCATTCCACTATCTTTCCCTTTGATTGAAATCTCATGAATAGTTCTTGGAAATTCATTTCTATCATTCCCAAAGTAGTAAGCCAATGTACTCCCAAAATAATATTTATTGAACCAATGGAGATAACAAATGTTGGGTAATCAAAATGATAATCTCCCATGTATGATTTAATGGTATGACATTTCCTAGAACAACTAATAGTACCCCCATATATAATCAAGACTTGAAATTATAGAGATGGACATATAAATACTTTAGATGAGTAGCCAAATTTTTTTTATGAAATTATGATTGCTTCTCGAGTCTATCAACACTATTACTCTCTCCTTTAAGAAATCCACTACCTTGAGAGTTTGTTGGGTGCTAAAACCTAAGAATACATGATGAGAAATGATTAGTTATGAAACTTGTGACTCCTCATCTAATTTCTTGTCACCCTCTAATAATGTTTCCTCTTCTTCTTCCTCATTTAGACCTTTAATATAGAATAGTTTATTTTCTTCGTATTTATGTCTTTGACTACATTTGCTATCGCAATTGAAACAAAAACCTTTTGCTTTGTTCTCCTCAATTTGTTGTGGAATCAACATAGTAGGTTGAGGAAACGAATATGTAGGAGAGCTCCTTTCTCTTATGTTTATGAGCCCTTGTTGCCTATTGGCCAGAAAAATTTCTGCAACTTGCCTTCCCACAAGTACCACTTGTAACTTTTGGTCAGAATAAATGTACCTCATATTTTACGTGATATTTTAAACCTATTAGAAAAATTCTTTTAGTTTTTTTTTGTAACATTCTTCAATCTTAAATACTGTAGAAATTGATGATCAACCAAAGGAGCCAAGAATCATCTACAAGAAAAACACCTATCACACAAAAGAGATCAAGCAAATATTGTATGCTCTATAACAACCAGAGAATTATGTATTATTGCACAAAATATTGAAGATACAATATTGGAGGTACAATATTGGAGGCACAATTACAATGAATGAATGACTTGTTTTATAGAAAGCAAGAGATGCCCTAATCCTAAAATGAAAAGAACTAAAGCAATGCAAAGTAGGAGCTAAATTAAGCTCAATTACAAGCTGAAAAAGATAACTAGAAATGCCTCTAAGTGAACTCAACTAAAAAAGCATAACACCTAAATAAAATAAAGCACCTAAGTTTAGCTTAAGTGAAAAAACAATTAAAGGGCCTAATTAATAAATAATTAGATAATTGTCCTAAAATTACTCCAACACCCCCCTTCCTCCCTGCCCCCCTCCTCCCTTAAGATTAACTTAGGGATAAGCTAAAGAGATATTGATGAATGCAAAATGCATGCATGAAAGCCCTAATTAGGTAATCATGTACAAACCAATACAAAGTAATGCAACTTGCACCAATGAAGTCTCTCTAAACAAAGAAAAGGAGAAAAACCACATGGGAAAAACACCTCTCCGAAAATAAAAGATGCAATGAAAAAAAAGGGTACTACATGTGACTAAGATTAAAGACTCCAAGTGGCCCCCCAAGTACAAATCGGTCAAATTCCCCCCAATGTAGAAGTAGCTCCTATGCCAATGACGAACGCCTAAAGATAGAACATGTTCCATTGCCTGCAAATAACATGTCTCCCCTTTGGAAGAAACCAATACACTAGAGATAAGAGAAGCCACACTGATAAACTGAAAGATGTAGGAATTCAAATCCAAATATATGATGATGTCTCTGAAAACTGATCATGTGTCACCAAGTCCTTGGAAGATGATGCCACGAACCAATCAGGTGGATACCCAATAACAATAGACAGTGACAAACAAGGAACCAATGGAAACTGAACAAACTCCAAAGACAAACATGATGTAACAATAGTTGTGCTATGATTGTCATCAAATAAGAGAAATAACCCTCAAATGTGTCCTCCAAATCTGAAATATGAGACTCCACAAACAATAAAGCAATGTCAATCAAATAGGAATCCCAATCAGGAAGACAAATGGATGAATTATCTTGCTTAGTAGGAATAAAGGTCTCAATCAATGAAGGTACAACTATCTCTATTGATGGAGGAGCAACTTCATATTTTAATGCACATTCAAACAAGAGTTGAAAAGCATTATGAGAGAAATTAGGACACATTTCATGTCCATGCTAATTGCTCCCACAATATTTACACCTACAACCTTATACATGATTTAGTCCTTGAGATTATCTCCAAAAATGATACAAAAATAGAAACCCTCAATACAAATAGAGACCCGATTTACATGTAGCCCAAAAAAGACAAAATTGAGATTTCTGAGTACCTGATAAAAATTCTGCAGAAAAGGATTTGATGTCTGAAGAGGGGACTCTGAGAGCTTTTCTATGATGTATGCAAATCGAAAAACGAAGTTTGAATGTACAAGATATGGCCTCGTAAGCGTGAAACTGAAAGTTGACTTTGGAGGCTTGGTGCAAAAAATTGGTACAAAATCTGATCAAACCATCTGCAGAATAAGATCGATGCCGAAACCAACTTTCCAACAATATCTTGTTTGCACAATTTCAACTCTATTTGACGAAGTTATGAGCAAAACACCGAAGGTAGGTATTTGAGTGAATGTTCACTAAATTTAGAAATCCTTGCTATTTTTAGCTGGTGCCTTTTTTTTGTAGGTCTACCATTTTTAGTGGGTTGGCACTAATGTCACATTTGTACCTTCTATTTGCAAGCCTGCAATGTCCTTGTTTGACTTTTTGAAAATCTTTTTTTTAAAAACTTGCACTCACATGAAAATTCAAACCACCTACAAAAAATTTCATAAAAATATTTTTGTGATTGATTATTTTTTTCATTTTGATTTGCATATTTTTTTAAGCATTGATTTTCTAACACCACCGATACAATACGACATATACATTTGTACTTGCACAAAAAAATGAGCCAATAATTTTTCACCAAATTTTTTTCCAACATTTGATTTTAACGATTTTACACACAAATTTAGGGTTTTTGGGTCTTCTGAATGCGATGGTGACCTCTATTTTGTGCCAAAACGCCAATATTTTCAACTACCCATAGATTTTGCCTTGATTTGTATGACCTCAACAAAATTGACCCGATTTTTCCACTGCTCTAATTTTGATGAAACGACAGTCTATCTTGGGGTTTTTTGATGCTACGAATGCAATGGCAACCTCCATTTGAACCCAATGTGCACAAAAAATTCACCTCAGGTTGGATCCATCAAACATGCAAACAAGACTTTGACATAAAAGCTCTAATACCATGTAGAAGTTGATGATCAACCACAAGAGCCAAGAATCATCTGCAAGCAAAACACCTATCACACAAAAGAGATCAAACAAAGATTGTATGCTCTATAATAACCATAAAATTCTATATTATTGCACAAAATATTGAAGATACAATATTAAAGACACAATTACAATGGATAAATGACTTGCTTTATAGAAAGCAAGAGATGCCCTAATCCTAAAATTAGAAGAACTAAAGCAATGCAAAGTAGGAGCTAAATTAAGCTCAACTACAAGCTGAAAACCCTAACTAAAAGTGCCTCTAAGTGAACTCAACTAAAAAAGCATAACACCTAAATAAAATAAAGTGAAAAACTAATTAAAGGACCTAATTAATAAATAATCAAATAATTGTCCTAAAATTACTCCAACAAACACAAGGTTTGAATTGATATGCCTATTTTATTTAATGTAGTGAGTTTATAGAAGTATATATCTATAAAATCATCTCCATAATGGGTAGTAATTTCCTATTGAAAAATTAACCATGTGATCACATTTTTCTTTCTCCTTTTATCACATAACTAGTGATAGCAAATAAATTGATCTAGTTCCAAGTCTAATGATGGCATAGCCACCTTCTATTGACTTGGAACATGGTGGAGATAAAAAAAATTATTCCATTTGTCAAAGGCAATTGGTTGGATCCTTGCTACCAAACTTTCTTATATCCAACTTTGGTATGAATTGCCAAGGCATATGATTATTTGAAAGTTGATCCTCCTTGAGATTTCAGTCAAGCCCAAAAAAATCATGTCCAATAAAAGCATTGTCTTCAAACTTATGATTTGAATCTTATCCCTTATATTTTATACCATGAGTGAGTTTCAATCATTCATCTCCTTCTTCACCAATGAAATCATCTTATGCATGTCCTTCATTGATAAAATTCCCTCTATCATCTCTTTCTTCAATGATAAAATTAGTTCCTTAACCTTGTTGATTTTCTCATTAGCAATAATATCCTCAATTTATACATAATCCTTTTCTAGAGATTTCTCAAGTATGGCAATATTCTTTATGCCTTGGCCCCATCATGATGAAAAAAATAATATCATAATAAATCATACAAATAAAGTCAAAATAAAATTTTAATTGTAACTTACCAAGACCTAGGTCCCATGTTTCAAAAAAATCTCTAAGAAATTAGCTAATTTGTAGCCTTCAATGAGAATTTATTGAAGACCCTTACTATGCAATAAATCACTTAATTTTGGGTCAAGACCTTTGGAATTTAGATTATAGGCACCTCAATATATTCTTGACAATTTTTTCAAATATACAAAAAAAAATCAATAAAATCGAAGAGATATGTGCTTCCCAAATAAATTTGGTGAAAACCCTAATTCTATAATAAATCACTTAATTTTAATCTTTAATCAAAAATTTAGATTGTAGATGCTTCAATATGTTCTTCAAAGATACCTCCAAAAATAAAAAATAAAAAATCACCAAGATTTGAGAGATATGCACTTCCCAAAGTTCATCTCTAAAATTGAAAAAACTGTGTTGCCTTCACAATGCCAAGATCACTCGTTCATGCTACTTGTAACTAGCACAAAAGAAGAATACAAAATGAAATATGCTAAATATAATTAAAAATGATTGAAAATAACAAGCCACGTTGAGTAGGATTCTGAGCCAACTTTAGTAAGTCAATTAGAAATGAGAAAAAATCATGGAAAATCAAATGAGAGACTACAAAGGGAAGCTCAGTTGAATATTGAGGATGATTCGAAAACAATTATTCAAGTGATGCTTGTGAAAATGAAAGGCAAAGTGTCCTCTAGGTGGAAAATGAAGGATTTTCATGAAATGATGGGGATGTTTGACAACAGAAGTTCTAAGGATTAGATAGGTTAAGGTGTAGAAATATCTATGATGGATGTGTTTCCACAGCGATCTATATTTAAGTTGCTTAGCATTGTGCATTTCAAAAAGGAACAGCAGCTTCTGTTTATCATTATAATCTCTCAAAAAGTCTATTTTAAATAAATTCCTGTTTAGCTGTAATCGTCATCTGAATCTCTTCACTAGTATTGCTGCTGCAAATTTCTGCCATCCTAAACTGTGCATTTTCTAACTACAGTGGTGGTTGGTGCAACTCTATTGTCATGCACTTCGCTATGTGATAGGCAGAGCTGCAAAAAATTACCTGTTACAAAGTTGGCATCCTCCCCCCTCTAACAAAGAAGGTTTGTGCATATATCCGATTCTTCTTTGGTTTTGGTTATGTTTCCTACTTTTGTTTGTCGATTTGAGCTTGTGATCTAATTAAAATTGACACTAAGCCATATTTCAGTCTGGTACTGATATCTAAAGTAAAGAAGACTGAAAAAGTGCATGGTTCTGGATTAAGGACTGAAGAAGAAATGTGGAAAGAGATTAGTAGGAACTAGGGCCAAAATTACAAGGCCGATACTGTATACAGAGACGCTACCCAAACACTGTTTTCTACAAGTGGCTTGCTCTATTGGCATTATAGTCAATAATTAGTAATGATAAACCCAAACAGAATTCCACCAACTAGGCAAAGTTGTGATGCACCCAATTCTTGTTTAGAGCTATGATTTGAAAGGACTGCAAAGGACATTTGGAAGAAGCAAATATAAATTCTCACCGGATTCCATTCCTCCAGAGAAGATGACGAGTTAAGTTTGCTACCTTTACCTTTACCGTCTATGCATGGGATGGCCAAAATAGTGTCAAAAATGTTTTGTGTATAAAAAATGAAAACAGGCTATCCTCGTGGTGATGCATCTAGAGGTCAAGCCTGAGTGTTTGCTCAAGCAGGCAGCAATGGAGTACCCTCAGAGCAATTCCGCTGATGGCCCTGCAACTCCACATCACCAGTGCCTTTGTGGGACTTTACCTCCAAAAAAGACACAAGCAGGCCAGACCTCCTCTAAACAGTAATTTGACAATGATAAATATATAGGACCTGTCCCCAAAATTCTGTTCCAAATACCATTACTACAATTTCTTTCAATCCCTAGGTCCTTTCACTCTGCTTACAAGAAAGCACGTGACAGCACACATTGATTAAGTGTAGGTATAATAAAGCACATCATGTAGAGGGAACATATTTATTTAAGTTCTGAAGTTGCAAATGCTGGATATTGGATTGGAAGGTTTCAATACCTATGGTAAGTGTACCAAATTTATGCGGAAGAGCAGCATGCTAGTGCATGCAGTGGTTTAAATTGTTTCTGAGTGTGAATCAAGAATATAAATTATATTTTTCCAAAAACCTGGAAAGTTTGACTGACGGGATTTAATCATTGTGTAATTCACTCTATCAAATGAATTAAACTTTACACATTTATTCAAACAACAGATCGTTTGGTCTTAGAAAAATGTTAAAAAGCAATTGGACCCAGACTACTTGCTATTGTTATAAAAAAGAACTCCCGCAAAACATCATCTGCAAATCTTAAATTGTATAAAGCTATTTAAATACAGAGAACTAAACAAGAAACATTCAAACATGCTAACAATGCATTAAAGTCATAACACTGCATAATTTGTTTGACAACAAGACTGCCAATAAATAGGAAAAGTCAAACCTTTAAAGCCTGAAGATGTTGGTGAAAAGAAACCACTTATATGGCTTAGGGTCTAAATAATATCTCCTTCCTTCTCATCATCTTAATTTCCAGCTATGTTTTCTAGAAATCTCCCCATTTTAGTACTTCTCAGTTTATTAAATAACATGTTTCAGTTTCTCATTTCAACATGATAGTTTCACAAAGTCAAGCTCAAAAACTAATCAATGTCAGATGCTCATTGGGTAGATGCTTTTATTGAGCTTGTTGTTCTTGCCACTGCTGTGGAGTTACAGCCTTCTTTATGGAAAGTGCATGAATTTCTTTTAGTTCTTCTGCTAGTGCTGAATTTACCATACGATGCCGCTCCAGCAACCTCTTCCCTTCAAATTGGGCTGACACTATCTCAACATTAAAGCTCGCTCCACATCTGATAGTCACAATGTTTAAAAGCATATTGAAGAAAATAGATAGTCTCCAACACTCCTTAGAGAGAATAAAGAGAAGAATGAAATAAAGCATGCTCAATTTAATAAACAAAAATGGCTAAAAAATATGCTTAAGCTAAATAAGTGACACAGCTGATGTTTTTACCCTCCAGATGTATCAATCACATTCTGCATGACCCAACAAGCAAACAATATCGAGTTAGCACAACTACCCAAACTAACAAATCCATTAAAACAAGATCAAGCAACAGCATTTTATTTTCTTTATTTGCATTAATTGTGAACAAATAGTCTAAAGTTTTCTCGGCAGCAAAACTAGAATGGACCTGAGGATACCATTAGAAAAATATTTACCCTTTTATTTCTATTGAAATGCAACTTGAAATTCTAGACCAGTGTTTCAAAAAGCACCAAAATTCTTTATTTGAATATATAAGAGACAAATGGCAGACTGATAGAGCTGAAAACTAGAGATGCATTCCCCAGGCAAGGGTAGCTTTTTTGAAGACATGGAGGCATGTCTAATGTCACGCATGGATCTGACCTAACGGAATCTTATTATAACTAATGCGGAACTGCTCACGGCTTCTTGCAAACCATTTATTCTTCTGTTTCTTTTTGTCTTCTATTTTTGGGCTTTTATTTTTCGCAACTTTCTGGCTGCTTAAGTGGAGAAAAGCTTTGGGTTTTGTTTCGTTTTTTATTTAAGGGCTAAATAATGCTCCATTTTCGGTAGAGGTGAGTATGGGAGCAGTAGAAATAGAGTTTTTGTTTTCAGCATAGAAGGAAGTTCCTAAGTCACAAGGTTCGAATTCGAATTCGATTCGACAGCCATGAAATTCGGATGAAATTCGACAAGGGAAAAATTCAAAAAAAAAATCGGATAAAATTCGCCTTCTATAATTTTGTTTATTTTTAAATATATTTATACTTCTAATAAATTATCAGAATAGTGACCCTTGTTGGAGAAAATCTGAGGGCGACCCAGCAGTTGCAGACACCCATGACCCAATAGATACAAAGCATATACAAAGAATACCCACGACCAGCTGAGTTGTGTTTAGAGGTGGGTAGCTGTGCTTTATAGAGGAAATTCGATTAAATTCGATTTTTTTTATAGAAGTTTGAAATTCGATTAAATTCGAACCTCATCCATGAAAATCGCCGTATCCTGTGACTTAGGAAGGAACCAATCTTGGTGCTCTGTATTTACCTTTTGAGAGATTAATGGAAGTACATATTGCAGGCACAGCAGAGCTACTTGCATCAGTTTTGATATTAGAGCAATCCAAGATGGCTCAGAGGGGAGTCCGCATCAAATGAAGGAGAAGGGGCAAGAGGAATGCAAGCCCTCGAAAGGAGCACTGATGAAGTGCTCCGAAGATTAGAGAACCTTGATGCAAGATTAAAATTGAATGAACCTAAAGAGGAACCACAGAACTTGGAGAATGCTACTAGGATATTAGATCTTATGGAGAGGCTTATTGAGGCATTGACAAAACAAACTCTTAAGGTAAAGCTGGATATTTCAGATTTCAAAGAAGAGCTTGACCCTAATATATTCTTAGACTAGATCCAGGAGCTTGAGAAACACATTGAGATGAAAGACAGACAAAAATTATCCAAAAAGAGTAAAAATTATTGCCTCCAAGTCGAAATCGCATGCAGCCCTATGGTGGGAAAATGTGCAGAATTTGAGAAGAACACAGGGAAAAGATAAAATTTGGCTTTGTGCGAAAATGCTGAAACATCTGAAAGCCCGATTTTTGCCCTCAAATCACGAACAAAAATTGTTCAAAGAATTTCAGAATTGAAAACAACTGGATCAGTCAGTGCAGACTTACACTGAACAATTTATGAGGCTTCAATTTCGAACAGATATACAAGAGAGTGAAGGACAATCGGCAGCCCGGTATGTCAATGGGCTCAAATTTCAACTTCAAGATGAGCTTGCATTGGTGAAAGTTCCAACTGTACATGAGGCATATGAATATGCCTTAGAGGCTGAGGAGAAACTGAAACTAAAAAAACAAAATGGTGAGTAAAAAGGGTGAAAACTATCAAATAAAGGGAAAGAGATTCCTTTAGAACCTACCATGAGTGAAGAGCTAGAAGAAAGCAAGAATGTGAAGATTGACTTAAAAGGAAGGGAAGCTTCAGAGGTAGAGGACACGGATGACAGTTTTCTAGGGAAAGGAAACCCTTGAAATGTTTTACTTCTGATGAAGCCCATAAGGCCATAGACTCCCTCACAACCCTAAAATCGTGATGGTAGCCCAAGACCAAGAAAAGCCCTAGTTACAAGAAGCTGAGGCTGAGTCAGGAGAGAACTTAATGTTCAAATGAACCTTAATATTTGGGGACAACGAAACACCTGAGGCTGATTGGAAGAGGAAGAGTGTCTTCCGAACAAAATGCAAATGTAAGGACAAGGTGTGTCAGGTGATCATAAATAGTGGATCTACTGACAATCTAGTAAGTATAGAAATGGTTGATAAATTACAGCTTGCTTGCATTCCAAAAGCTAACCCCTACAAGACTTCTTGGTTAAAGAATAGTCGTTGTGTGCTTGTGATAAGTCTTGTCTTGTTTCTTTCAAAATTGGTCCATATAACGATGAGGTGCTTTGTGATGTGGTGCCAATGGATGCATGTGACTTGTTGTTGGGTAGGCCATGGCAATATGACCACAATATAATCCATCAAGGTAAAGAGAATACTTATGAGGTTCAGCATGAAGGAAGGAAAACCATCTTAAAACCATGGAAAGAGGAAGGAGCATTTGACGTGGTAGCTTTGTCTCATCTAACGGAAGCTAGATTTGAGCTTGAAAAGAAAAGTGAAAATCAACCAAGAAGGGAATTGAAGGAAAATTTCAAAGCAAAAGAGACAAATGATTTTTAGAGTAAAGTTCAACAAAATTTAACTAACACAATCATTGGTGAACCTCATAAGGTAGACACTGAAATTTCAGCTGATCGTAATATGGTTGAAGTGAATAGAGAATTGTAGGGATACGAGCATGATCATAAAAATCTCCCTTGATGTGATCATAAATTTGGTGAAAAATGACTATTTAACTTTGTATGTCAGCAGCAATCTGAAGTATGATTGGAATGCAGGAAAAGATTTCAAGTCTATTAGTGATTATTCAGTGCATCTACTTTAGGGAATTTGCATAGTTTTATTGGTCCAACTGAATGGTGGAATCAACACTGGACTTCTCTCCACAAGAAGATTGGGGTTTAAAATTTTGGTAATTAAATTGTTGCTGCTTCTGGATTAGATTGCGTGTATTTTTTAGCATCAACGTTTTGGATCACACTCCATGATCTGTCCTCAGGATGATCCAGAACATCTGAGGATCCAGAACATTGATACAAAAAAATACATGCAATCTAATCCAGAAACAGCAACAATTTAATTTCATGGATTGTGGAAATCTACTAACTGTAATTTTGGTAATGACCCAAAATTGTGTCAAAAAAATCCCAAGAGAAAACCTTAATGACAAACCTAATGAAATTTTTACATTCTCGTATCGATGGCAACATAGTCCAATTCTTCTGAACCAGCAGGTTCAGAATCTTTCAAAGATGGGGAAGATAATGTAACGGATGGATATGACCTGACAGAATCTTCTCATAACTAATGAAGAACTGCTCGTAGCTTCTTGCAGACCATTTATTCTTCCTTTTCTTTTTTGTCTTCTATTTTTGGGCTTTTCTTTTTCACCACTTTCTAGCTGTTGTAAGTGGAGAAAATCTGTGGGTTTTGGTTTTTTCTTCTTTAAGGGCTAAATAATGCTCCATTTTTGGTAGAGGTGAGTATGGGAAAAGTAGAAATAGAATTTTTTATTTCAGCACAAAAGGAACCAATCTTGGTGCTCTGTATTTACCCTTTCAAATATTAATGGAAGTACATGTTGCAGGCACAGTGATGCTATTTGCATCAATGTCAAAGATGGGAAATGCCAATTGGTGACATATCTGGCAGGCAGGATATGTTCCACTACTCTTCTCGCCACTTCAATGGATATCTCCCGGTACAACAAATTAAAAAGGAAAAGGAAAACAGAAGAAATAAAAAAATGAGCCTTAAATGGTAAAAAGACCACTCTCAAGGTCTTAGACCAATTGTGCACACATGAACCCCATTCCCTGATCTTGAAAATGGCATCCCCATCTCTCTATCCCTACCCACATCTTCCAGCGACTATGGTTCAACATTATCCGACATTGTCAGATTTTTGAGATGAAAAGAAGTCAAGAGAAATACTATAGAATCTTCTGTAGTAGAAATCTTATCGTAACGAATGACAACGCCTAAAATCAAGCAATGTTGAGCACACTCTCCGTTTTAATATAGTAATTTTAATGCTGATCAAAAGCAAGGCAAAGCTGGTATGAAGCCCCAGGTAACTTTTCATTCAGATTTATAAAAATGCCCCTCGGAAAGGGCTTCTAAGTTACATGCCATCTTAGGTTTAACAGAGCACTCCCCGAGTCCCCAATTGATTTGATGGTTTACTACTTTATGAAGAAAAATAAATCCGAGATAGTTAGGGAACTGGAGTTCAAGCAGAAAAGAGCGAGATCATGGAACAAGGACTAGTTGCAAGCCAACGTAAGATTCAACACAGATAAATTTTAGGTACTAAATTCTACTGATGTCCCCGATGTAATTTAATAAGAATGGTGGAAACATTTGAACATGGCCCGCTCCTGACATGCCTGAAAAACTCCTATGACCTATTCAGGATACCCATGAATCTTCAATATTGAGCTGCAAAATAATTCCCAGAAATCCTTGTGGCGGCAGAGCATAAGAAGTCACCCGTTTCGGAGGCAATTTCTTTTAGAATTGATGGATAACTAATTTCATCACATCAGACTTTAAAGTTTAAAACCCCTAAACAGAAGTCATATGAAGATGGGTGTCCCTCAAATCCCTTTGCGATTACATTTTCTCTTCCACGAGACAAAAAGAAACAAAATTTTCGACGAAAACTGAGAAATCCAAATGAAATAAACATGCCCAAAATAGGGCAACGAGTTTGAACAAAAGTAAAGAGCATCCAAGCTAAAGAAGTAAAGCACTTACCAGGTGAGTTGGATTGAGTTTCGCAGTCAAGGTGGCCTCTACTGTCTCCTTTGTGATGCCCATCTCTGGTATTCAGTTAATGGCGCATATCAAGAGACTCATAGAATATAGGCGTTGCACCTCTCAAAAGTGGTACAAATATCGGAGGTATATACTATTTCAAAAGATTGAGAACACTCAAAATGATTAGTATTTTGTAATGAATAATTTAAAATATTACAAGGCCATGAACAATTGAATTGAGATATATAACGAATCATATGATGATGACGACTTTCAATATTCCTTAGGTTAATTATCTACACAAATTAGCAAAGGATACGGATCTAATTGGCTCAAATATTTTATAGGCCAGGGATATTTTTGGATTCATTATTTTGTATTCATTGCTCAGATAATTTTTTGGCCCATAAGTTTTAGGCCAGGGATATTTTTGGATTCGTTATTTTTGAATTTGTGTAAAAAAAATTAAAATTAAAAAAAATTAAAAATTTTAATTTTATTTTTAACATTTTAAATATTATTGATTTTTTTTTAATCAATAATAGTATTGATTCTTGATGTTCTCATTGACAATTAATTTAACTAGTAATTTTTTTTTAAAATATTTTTTTTTAAAATTAAGACCAATCAAATATCATATAGTCAAAAATTACTTTTAAAAATGTGTGTAGCTATGCATATTGATAGCTAGTCAAATTGTTTTCTATGTAATCCTTTTTTTCTTAAATATATGTATGTGTATGGGGTATAACTTGTGCAGACTAACAAATTAATGTTAAATATTATTAATAAATATACCAACTAGAATTGTCCTCCTCCCGAGAACATGTGTGGGGATGGTTGGATGTCTGATATTTAAAAAAAAAGAAAAAAGTGGGTGGTCTTATTCAATCGGTTGAAATTGAAGTTAAGATTGTGATCTAACAAGTTGCATGTAGAAGAATTGGTTGTAATATGCTTTGGGGTCTTGATTTTTGGGAATGACCATGAACGATGTATAGGGTCTTTAACATTAACAAGTGGCTTTTGGGAAATGATATGGCTACACATGGCAATAGGCAACAAAATATCGCTTCTTTAAGGAAGGAGAAGACAATTAAGCATAGGAGCCTAAAATCCTCAAGGAAGGAGAAGATGGGCAAAGGAAAGAGAAAGAAAAGGCAACCAAGGGTATTAGGTGATGTTATGGTGAACAACAACATGTCTTACTTGGAGCATGAAATTCACAACCCAAAGTTGAGGATCTTGGTGCTCAAGATTTGGGAATCAGTAAAAGAAATTCATGAGGAGCCATGTGTGGGCATTAGGGCAACCATGACAACCTATTGTTGGACCATAGCCACATAAGAGGTTATAGGAACATTTTTGACATGACATAGTCTTGAATTTTTTTTCCATGATTGACAATGATTGGCTCATTCTTTCAACCGTCTTCATGTTATCAAGTGGCCATAGGGGCACTTGTAGAGAGAAATCAAGGAATTGATATTGTATGTATACAATTGGGTGGGTTGTATGTGATTTTTGTTGGGTTTGGTTTTTTTATATGTTATTAAATATCTTAATACTTTATTACAATTGGTTAGGTCAATAGTTAGGATCAAATAAATGTTATTCAAGGTCATTTTGGGGGGATGAAAAATATAATGTTCTATGATCACAATATCTAAAAAAAAATAGTTGATCTAAGCACTTGCGAGAGTAGTAATATGGTCGATTTTTTGCATGTCATCCCATAATTAGAGGCTACAAAGGTTTCTATCTTTTACATACTAATGTTGATTTTGCATAAATTGGTTTAGTATTGATTAGGTGACGTGTTTCTAAATTAGTAAACATCTCAATTGCAACATCCAATATTAATGTTTTTTTTAGCCCATAGGAAGCTATCCCAAATTATATAACAAATAATAAAAAATAAATATTATTACACCAAAGATATTTCCTAATTATTGAAACAAATTGTAACATGCTCAAATTGAAATGAAACATTTATTCAAAAATGTAACTTACTGAAATGAATATAGCCATTAACAAATATAGTCGTTAATATGATCATTGCAACTTAAAATAAAAAGGAAGAGATTTTTTTTTTGAGATAACAATAATTGGAAGTAAATACATTGATCTAAATCAAACATAAACGTAAAATAAGGAAATAAATAACATTGCAATAATTGAAAGAGAGAGGGTTTAGAAGGTACATTGCATCTGATGCTAACATTCTGAACTTCATAACTTTATCAAGATACCAGTGAGGAGGGAAAGTGATGGGGATTCTCTCTCAAAAGAGTTGCACCTTGTTAAATAGATAAATAAAATATGTTTAGTGGACTTCCATCCTTATTCACACCGTACTCTTGTACAATATCAAGTCAACTAATTAGACTCCTTTGGAGTGCTCCCTATCAATTTGTTTGCTCTTGTTACTCACAAGCATAGCTGGGATTCACTTGAGTAAATCCAACCTTCAAGTTGACAAGTCTCAAACTTACACTTCCAGGGGTCTCAGGGGGTGTAGAGAAGGTGTTTCAATGCCAATCACGTGGTTCTTTGTTTGGTTATTTTTCATCTTCCTATCACTTGCTCTTATTCCTATTTTCTAGGCCTAGTAGCCCTAGAGCCCTTATTAGCCCTACCTTCACGGTTTTTGTGCAATTACTTAGAAAACTCCCAAAAGACCACCTAAGAGCTTATTTGATTTGAATACTCTTTTGGACAAACTTTCTATTCAGTGGGTTAGGCTATCTGGTACGGCCGTACCGATACGGACCCCAAAAATGGCTCTTTTTGAGGGTTTAGGGGTTGCTAGTCTTCTCCACTACAGTTTGTTGTCTTCTACACCCTGTCACTCCTTCCTGCTCCTACTAAGACTCCATTAGGATTCATTCTCTCATTCCAAACACTTGGTACATCCACTTCTTATCTCCCCTGCAAGCAATGACAAAAATGACAGTCATATTCCTAGCCAAGCTATGGTAGAGCTCGCCTAGGATATGATGGAAAATAGTTTCCAAGCAACCTCCAGGACACTGCAAATATTATGTACATTATTTACAGGTTCCATTACTTGAATCCCAAGGACCATTGAACAAACTCAATGGGATTTCAAGTTGGAACCATGTCTAGGGTCTTAAACCCTTACTCAAACTGAGAGCAGTGTAGTAGGAAAGAATTTGTAAACACACACTAAACCTGCACTAAGAAAGTATAAAACCACTTCCTGAGCAACACAATAACATGTACTAAACCACCATGAAAGGACATTACCAGGATCAAACCATCTGGTATGGACTAGTGTTACAAAATGACAAGAATCTTATACAAAAACCTAAGAATTGTCTTCAAATATTATTCCAATTTGCTCTTGGATCTTCCAACTCATTTACAATCATTTCAAAATCATTTTATATGCCTCATTTCTCATAACCAACCCCTCATTGGTTTCCTAACCACCGATTTGATCATTTTTGCAAAGTTGCTCAAAAAGTTGCAAAAAGTTGTCAAGCAACAATGACAACATTTGCTTCATTTTGCATTTTTGCAACTTAGGCATTTATCTTCATTCTACACCTCCTAGGATGGTTTCCTAATATCAAACAAACATGACCAAATGCCTAATGAGGCCTTACGAATCATTTTACACTATAACGCAAAATAATGTCATTTTTGCCTTACAAGGGCACCTTGGCCAAAACTGAGAAAACAAGCACACCTTGGTGACAGTCACCCTTCAAATGATTCCCAAACACACTTGTGGACCTATCAACAATCCATTATTCAATCATTGATCCTAAATATGATCAATCAGTCCAAAATTTGGAATTGCATCAACAAAACTAGTTAAAAACTAGGTGCTCCTGCACCAGAAAGTATCATCAGGGCGCTTTTCCACCCAACCACACACTATCTAGGCCCTCGTACCATATCCAACTGGATTGGCCCGACCCTTCACAAGGAGGTAACGGGAAGTGGAACTCAATGTCATCTGAGACTTGGTGTTAGGACCTACACGCATTAGTCGGTCATACACTAAGGGTAACTCCCTACTAGTATGACGCTCCTGACTAGAGGTGTATTTGGTACTAATGATAAGATGAATGCATGCATTACACAACACCATCTTGGCCAAGGTTTAACATTTCAAGCACGAATTAACGTTTTGTCAATGATCACACCCTTCTTGACGTGGATTTAAGGTCAAATGGGTTCGAATGAACTCATATAGGAACTGTAGACGTATAAAAATGACCATATTCCTAAAATGAATATTTTATGTTCATTTCCCTATTTAATTAAATCCAATTTAATTAAATTATTCACATTCTTCTATTTAATTAAGTAAATCACTTAATTAAATTCACTATACCCATTTAATGAATAAATCATTTTATTCAATTAAATCCCCCTAGCCACTTTTAATTAAATTCAAATTTAATTAAATAGTTATCCTAAATTGAATAAATCATATTTATTTAATTTCTCCAAATTGCAACCAAATTGAATGAAAATCAAATAATTCAATTAAATCCTATTATCCCCTCATCCACTTGCAAAATCCCAAACCCCTTCCTAACCCCTTCTAGAATCTTCTAATCGATTCTAATTAACCTAACCCTCCTCTAAACTTTGTCACATCCCTAAGCAAAGGGAGGTCACTTCTCAAATGGCCCAAAGTCTTGGATAACCATTGAAGGTTTTCAACCTTCAACCACTAAAACCCTAAAGTCTTTGAAAACCATTGAAGGCTTCCAACCTTCAACCACTTAATCCCCAAAGTCTCCAATAACCATTAATGGTTAATTCAAATCCTCCCACATGGTTAAAACATTTGTTTTGACTCAACCTCTACCCAACCCAAGAGTCTCATCAGGTCATTAATGCTTTGACCATGATTATCTCTTAATCATTTGCACAAAGGTTTATATTTGGATTAGATCATAATTCAGTGGGTAAACCTAACTTAGACTTGACCCTTAGCCTTTAGATAACCATGAGGTCTCCTCAGGCCTTTAATGCCTCCAACCCCTTCTTTCAACCCAATCTGGTGTGGACACTTGTCACCATTTCATTGGTGCAAATTGTGCACATGGATCCCCAACTTTCAAACCTGGCCCTTGATTAAACCTTTCAATCCTAACCATCCATTGCCCTGTTTATGCTATAAATAGAGCTCTCATTCCTCCATTCTAAACAATGATCTTTAAAATTTGAAGCATCACACTTATGCTCAAATTGTTTCAAGCTTTCATTTTATATATGCTCATCATTTAGCCTCTCTTTAGATCAGAATTAATCATGAATATGCATGTTTAGAATAAGTTCTTTATCATTTAGTTCAATCATAGATTAAATATAGTATGCTAGGATAGTATTCATACTAACCCTGTCATCTTATCATTTAGTTTATTGCATTTTACTATCACACATAGCTTATAACACATCTCATACTAAGATCAGTTAAAAATCTCTCTCGTTCTCATATTTGCCATCCCTAAACCATTTTGCTCAGTAATCTGAGAGCAAAACATTGGTTTGAGGGACATTGTGAGATAGAGAACCATGGGACCCTCCTTGGGAAGCTGAGTAACACCACGTTACTCCATAGCTTGCATCAAGAAGTCCTGTGTGTGTGTGTGGATTGGTATTTTACGTATTTTTCACATTTTTAATTCTAACAACCCACTTTTCCCACATACATTTTTGGCGCCCACCGTGGGGCACGCACCCCAATAACCTATTGTTTTTTGAATTTGAAGAGTTTTGTAGGTACGCGGGAAATTAGAATTAGCGCGTCAAAGACATATTTTAGCGCATCCGCCTAACAGTTTAGCGCTTCTAGCCTACTGTTTAGCGCGTAGGCTTTCTGTCTTAGCGCGTTAAAACTGTTCCTTAGCGCATTAAACTATTGACAAATTTTCTTGTAGGTATCGACGCCGGCGAACCACAGATTAGCGCTTCTGCCTGACAGAATAGCGCATGCACCCCAAGTTTTAGCGCTTCACCTACATCTTCCAGCGCTTATCAACGGACAGTTAGCGCATTGAAATTCTCCCAAGAAAAACCGAAACGTAGATCAGCGCTTCTACCTGACAGATTAGCGCATCAGCCCAATATACGAGCGCTTAGACAGAATCTTCCAGCGCATTTGAACAGAAAGTTAGCGCATGAAAATTCCAAATTTCTCAAAAATAGGCCGCGGAAAACCAGCTCATAAATTAGCGCGTCGAAGCCACAGAGTAGCGCTTTTGAGAAACAGAATAGCGCACGGAATCAGGACAGTAGCGCATCGACCCAATATTGTAGCGCGTATAGTTTGTTCTGTAGCGCATCAAAAAGAAGACCAACCAAAAAAATTGTGTAACCGAATAAATAATTTTAGACTTGTGGAAGTCCCCCGAAACAAACTAATCGATTTCTTTTTGCAGGATTTTTAACAAGTTTCTTGCAGGAAAAGCGAGGAGACTTGTTTTACACCACAAAACGTTTTTCCTTTAGTTGACCTCGAAAATCGAAATTTGCTTTGTTGACGATCTATTTTCCATAGATTAAATAATCATTGCTATAAAGGGTTAAAAAGAACACCATGCTTGTTGGAGCAACATCTCCAAATAGAGGTTAACAAACCATTGTCTTGAAGGCTAAAAAGAACAACTTATCTGCCGTGTATCGAAAGTGGAAGGTATATGCTCTCCCCTTAACTGGGTGACCAAAAAGCCAAACCACTCTTATGCTTTCTTTTATTCAAGCAATAAATCCTTTAGCAGGCCTGCCTTCCCGAGGAGTTGCACTCAACTCTTAAAGCCGTTTATGGCCGGTGTGAAGGGAACGACCTAAGTGGGGAACGGCTTTGACGCCAAGTATTCCAACCCACTATAATCAAATGTGGAAAGTGACGAAAGTCTTTTTCAACGGTTGCGCGCAGCGATTAGCCTTCCCCCAGTATCCTTGAGATACGTAAAGCCTTTGTTCTAAAGGTTGGGAAGCCTCCTGAGGGAGTTTATCACTGACGGCCGAACGGGAAGCCTGATTAAGAACCTTAGCATTAGAAACTTTGAACTGAGTCAGTATCCAAACATTTGTAACATCATAGTGCAAGGGTGGGGAAGAATCCGCCCACAAGATTACTCACCATACATCTCCCAAGATAACTACTCAACTGTGAAGCAATTCACTTTGGGTTAATTTCTGGCAAAAGGCAAAAAAACGGGCGCCCTCTAGGGGGTGACACAGCTGTTTGAGCTGATGGAGTATCGAGACTAGTGAGCTATGATGTTACTTATGACCCTTGAATAAAGAGTCTTTCTGAAGTGTTTATCTTGTATCCAACCTGTTAAAACATTGGGGATTTGAAAACATCCTCGACAGAACATACACTTTATGTTAGATTAAGTAAAATGATTGTACTTTGTGTGTCGTGTTTACATTTTGTATTTTAGAAAATCATCCATCCTACTTGAAAATTCTCTCAACATAAATCCAAAAACATCACAAAGGCACCAAACGGAAAAATCAACGCAGTTTAGCACGTCGGAACAACATATTAGCGCCTCAAACAGTTATTTTAGCGCATCTGAAGAACAAAATAGCGCGTACAACAAGAACAGTAGCGTTTCAAACTGAAAGTAAAACAGAGACCAAATATTTTAGCGCATGCAAAACATATACTAGCGCGTATTAGGAATATTTTAGCGCAGCAACAGAAACATATAGCGCTTCAAAATCACAGTGTAGCGCGTAAAATTTCCAAAAAAATTCACAACAAAAGTCTGTTTTAGCGCATGCAACAAACACTTTAGCGCATAGAATCTCTGTTTTAGCGCATTAACCAAACCAGTTAGCGCGTATAAATCACAGAGTAGCGCTTAATTTTCCAAAAAAAACTTCACAGCAAATTCCAAAAAAGTCTGTTTTAGCGCGTGTAACAAACAGTTTAGCGCGTCCAACCTCTGTTTTAGCGCATTGACAAAACCAGTTAGCGCGTATAGGTCACAGGGTAGCGCGTAATTTTCCAAAAAACTTCACAACAAAAGTCTGTTTTAGCGCGTGTAACAAACAGTTTAGCGCGTACAATCTCTGTTTTGGCGCATTAACCAAACCAGTCAGCGCGTAGAAAATACAGTTTAGCGCGTACATATTTCACAGTCAACCTTACAAAATTTTCCAGAATCAATTGTTTAGCGCGTAACCAGGGGCAGAGTAGCGCGTAGATAAATATTTTTAGCGCATTGAGAAAATTTACTAGCGCATTGACCACCTGTTTTAGCGCGTGAGAAAAAGGAAAAAAACAAAGAGTTGGAAAAACCAAAATTTTTGAAAATCTCAAAATATTTCAAACACAGTTTTTCATCAACACACGTCTTTCATCAAACCAGAGTGACAAAAACAAGCCATAAAACTATTTTTCAAGTCAAAATTGCGTCAAACAAGGTTGTACAAATCTGAAAACGAATCAAGCATTAGAGGACGTCTTTTCTATCATCATCCGGAAACTTGTCATCATCAGTGTCAATTCAATCCTTTAAATATCTTACGGATCTCATCTCAAAACACTTGTCTAGAAATTTTCCAAATTGTCAAAATTCAGTTTCCAGATCGGGAAACTCTTATCCATATCATTTGGCACGCTTTATCGTGAAGGGATAGCTAAACCTTCATTCTGATAAAGTAAAATTTGAAATTTTCAAAACAAGAATCAATTGAATCCAAACCAATCAAAGGAAATCATTGATCACTCATGCATGACTAATCACCTTATTCTGAGAAAGAAGAACCTCTATCGCAACATCACGTTAAAGAAACAGCAACCAAGCTTTTCCAAATTCATCAAGAGAAATAAATTTTTATACATCAATCGTCAACTCTTCAAATCCCATCGGGTATTTCTTCATCACGTCAAACGTTATATCCAAAACAAATCCAACGAATTTGACAAAGAACCCCTGAAAACAAGAGCATACTGTCAAAAGTCTGCTTTTAATCAAAAGATAAACCGCGGAGGAAAAATCAATCCAGCATTCCTGCCCGACGAATGCATCACATATAACACACCTAGACCAGAACCACCAACGCCAGAGCAAAACATCAACGAGGACTTTGTTCCTTTCATCACTGAAAGTTTCTATTGAAATGTCTGTCACTCGCTCTCAACGAAACAAACAAAGCGAGACACCCGCGGAATCAAGTATGAATCGCAGGTTATCAAATCCTTTTGAAGTTCCATCTTCAGACGATCCTGAAATTACTGACGCAATTCTTTAGGAATGCCAAGAAAATCCTTCATTCCAAAAACTCATTGAAAAACTCATGGAAAATGACAAAGAAAAATATCTGCTTATGCTTACAAGCAAAGGTGTCAAACTTCCTGAAGACTTAGACGCAAATGTCTTTCAAACAGGATCTCAACAATACACATATCAAGAACAACAAAGGGAAGAAGAGACTCGCATACCTGAACAACGTATTCCAGAACAACATATACCAGAAATGCGAGTACCTGTGTTCGAAACCCCCGAACAACATATACCATTTGCTACACCTTTTCAAATGAGAACAAATCCAAGGGAAGAACTCTTCCCCCGGCAAGATAATGCGCCCTTGGTTGCTCTTACTCAACAGATGCAAATGTTGCAAAGACAAATACATGATATGCAACAAGGGACAACAGTGCGGTATTCTATAAACGAAATCTGTCCTTATCCATTTGACAGAAGCTTAAACATGATACCTTTTCCTCCAAACTCAGACATTCCCAAATTTGATAAATATGATGGGAAAGGTGATCCTCGAGATCATGTTCGAGAATTTTGTACTATGAGTCTTGAATTTGCTCATAATGACACGTATCTGATGAGGTTATTCCCAAGAAGCCTGAGAGGACAAACAATGGAATGGTTATCCAAGATTACACCACCTGTTAGATCATTTGATGAATTGGTCAACAAATTCATCACCCATTATTCTTACAACATCCAACATGCCATAACCATGTTAGATATCTGCAACACCAAACAAAAGAACAATGAAACATTCATGTTATACCTTCAACGTTGGCGACGCATGGTATCAAGATATCCTCGCGATATTCCTGAAAAAGAGAAAATGGAAATCTTCATTGATAACTTGAATGGGGAAATGAGTTACAGACTCAAACTTCAATGCATCCCATCTTTTGACAAGTTAATTGAAAATGGCATCCAAGTAGAGGAAGCTTGTGTCAAAAAGGGAACACTCAAATTTTACAAAGAAGGAACGAACTCATCAAACTACAATAACCAAAACAATACCAATCTAGACAAAACTCGATTTTGGACTCGAAACAAAAACGACGGCAACAATGAATCCTATGATCCTAAATCTAAACAGCCAGTGCTTGCTTTATCAGGAAATACTCAGAATACGAAAAATCCTAAAAATGCTACTCCCAATACACCAAACATTACTCAAGGACAACTCAACACCAACAATGCCAACGATAATCAAAACAAAAATCTGAATCCAGGGCCTAACAACAATTCACGTAACAACACCAACAATTTCCATAAGCGTATTTTCACACCATTGGGCCAATCATTAGAGTCCGCATTCAGAGAGCTGTTAGCAAACAAGGTTCTTTCTTTACCTCCAATCAACAATTATGAACCCCCGATCAAACCACCTCGGTGGAATGATTCCCATTATTGTGATTTTCATCGAAACAAAGGTCATAGAACAAACGAGTGCATGCGATTGAAACACATAATCCAAGATATGATTGATCGGGGTGACTTAACAGTAGATGGTCTCAAAACAAATAATGATCATGAAGCCTTCAAAGATCCTTTACCAAATTATAACAAAGATGGAGCATCAACTTCAAATGATACACGCGGAGCTCGTATTAATCACATCTACAACAACACAATCAATCACATATCAGCTGAAGACCATCAAGTCAATGTTATAACCATTCGAGATAAACGTGATCATGAATCTGTCAATGTAACAACCCGGACCTAGAAATATGTCTTAAAGGGGCATACTGCACCTCCAACCACCACACCAAAGATCCAATACGACTTAGTTACTCAACTGCGAAAAACTCCGGCTCAGATATCTATCCTAGAATTGTTGAAACTATCTCCAACACACAAAAACATATTGGAGCAAGCCCTCTTAGAAACAAATGTACCTCAAAATCTGGCTACAGACAGATTCCAAGCTATGGTGGCCCACATGACAGAGTCTCATAACCTCACTTTCTTAGAGCATGATAATACTTCATTGAGTCATCCGCATAATACTCCTCTACATATTGAAGTCATTGTTTGCAAACACCGTGTCAAAAGAGTCTTAATAGATGGAGGAGCCGGACTTAATATATGTACTTTAAAGCTTATCCGTGCACTAGGTTTCTCAGAAGAATCTATTGATCCTTGTAAAAAGATTACCATAAAAGCATATGATGATGAGGAACGGTCCTCTAAAGGAACAGTGATATTACCTATTCAGGTAGGCCCAGTGCAAAAGGATACTATATGTCAAGTTTTAGATATTGATCTCACTTATAATATCTTACTAGGCCGACCCTGGATACATGAAATGCAAGCAGTACCTTCTACATACCACCAGTGTGTCAAATTTCCTTATGATGGACAGGAAATCTCCATATCAGCAGATCACAATCCATTTCAACATTGCAATACAATGGGGGCAACCCAAGACAGTTTGGTTCCTTATAACAGATAAAAGCAACAGTCTTCGACACTTGACCCACCAAAAGCAAAATCCAACTCCTTATGGGGAGATTTCAAACAGAAAATGCAAATCAAAGACCAAGGCATGGGCGAATACTCTATGGAGCCTTTGTGTTTAACCAAATTGCCAACATCACCTAGATCACATGGTTTACCTACTCTATCAACACATCTGGCAACTCAGCCCATAACTAAATTTGATGGTACCTTCATCCAATTGGGGACTCTTGCACATGAATCAGAAGATAAAGATGTTCTTAACTGGTTATACAAAGATGAAGAAGAAGCTAATAGAGCGGCCGCTCTAGACATTGTTCTACCAACGCACTTGTATGGAAAAGGCTACTTGATCATGAAACAAATGGGATATGGCGGTAAAGGACCTATTGGGAAACGCCAAGAAGGAGTCACTGAACCTATAGATCTTCCTTCACAACCTAGTAGAAATAAAGCAGGATTAGGTTCTAAATTCACTTTCCTATTAAAAAGGCCGCCACATACAAATACAAAACCTCAATGGAAAGAAAAAAAGAAAAACAAAGAAGAATCATGGCAGGAAGCTCTCTTTGAATCAGCAGAAACAATCCGTAAGGCAAGAGAACGTCAAGATCAGAAGATATATCAGGGAAAGCTTCTGAATCATAAGAAGGCCATATCTGCAGCAGTGGCTCATATTCACACACCAGTGGCTCAAGAACCAATCCTATCATCACAAGCACCCATCATTCCTCCCCAAGGAAGCATAATATATGAACAAATCCAGAATGTAGAAGATGGATCAGATACAGAATCAACACAGAATGCCAAAATAGTATCTATCATCAAAGATTTATTTTCGCCATACAACATACCTGTCTACAGTACAGATAGAATTTGGGATGATGCATATGAAACAGATTCAAATGAATATGAATGGGGTACCTGCTCTGATACTACTACAAATATCCCCGATGATACTGATTACATATCCATTTCTCAAGAAGAACATAACACAGAAGATAGGCCTCTTGAATTTGGACCACAACATATCTATGACGTTTAGGAAAGCGAACAGAAATATTACGAACAAGTCTATGTAGAAGATGATACCATAGAAGACCTCGATGAAACCCTAAATTTCTTTAAAAACAAGACCCATCATGATGATAACTCTATTCTAACACTTACAGTAGCTGAACTTGACCCGCCCCATGATTCCTTACCACTTGTCTTCCCTGATCTCATCAACTGGACTGAACCTGAGACTCATGATATTCCAATTTTTCCAGATGATGAATCTATTATCCACTACCTATGTACCGTAAATCCCGAAACAGGCTCTGCCAGTGAACCGCATAACGACGTCTGTTCTTCAGGGAGTGCCAAGTCTCTCAGTCGCAAAAATGAATCAAATAATGAATCTAATGCTGAAAACCAGTCAATGGCAGCAATGGATTCCAAAAAAGTAAAAATAAAGGACGTATCTGAGGGTGAAAACTTTTTTAAGGCACCTAACGATGGGAGACTTGACACTCTTCCTGAACATTTTCATGAACGATCACCCATATTGATTGAGCCCACTCAATCAATCAACATTGGTACCACTGAAGCAACCAGAAACATTCACCTTGCAGAATCTCTGACCGAAGAGGAAAGATCGGCATTCATCATCTTCTTTAAAGGACAGCAAATTAACTTTGCCTGGTCATATGCTGATATGCCTGGAGTGGATCCACACCTAATCATGCATCACTTGTCCATCTCTGCAGGGGTCAAAACAGTCAAGCAGAAACTACGAAAGATGAATCCACAAATAGCACTCATGGTCAAAACGGAATTAAAGAAATTATTAGATGTCGGATTCATCCGACCTATTGACTATGCAGAATGGATTTCTAACATTGTTCTAGTCTCAAAACCAGATGGTAGTATCAGAATATGCACCGACTTCAGAGATGTCAATAAAGCTTGCCCAAAGGATGACTTTCCTCTACCAAGTATTGATATAATTGTAGATCTCACAGCAGGCCATGCAATGCTCTCATTAATGGACGGTTTCTCAGGCTATAATCAAATCAAAATAGCTCCTGAAGATCAAGACAAAACAACATTCACCTGTCCTTGGGGAACATACTGTTGGAATGTAATGCCTTTTGGCTTAAAGAATGTCGGAGCCACTTACCAAAGAGCAATGACAACCATATTCCATGATATGATGCACACATTTATGGAAGACTATGTGGATGATTTACTAGCCAAATCTTTCACCAGAGATGAACATCTTGGCATCCTAACAAAGATCTTTGATCGATTGCAGAAATTCAGAGTCCGACTCAACCCTAAGAAGTGTGTCTTCGGGGTGACATCAGGCAAGTTACTAGGTTACATCGTCTCCGCTAAAGGTATTGAAGTGGATCCAGCAAAGGTACAAGCCATCATAGATATGCCACCACCGAAAAATATCAGTCAACTTCGATCTCTCCAAGGGCGACTTCAATCAATCAGGCGATTCATCGCTCAACTAGCAGATAAAAGTCTGCCATTTAACCACTTGCTACACAAAAATGTGCCATTCAAATGGGAGACTAAATGTGTAGAATCCTTTTACCAAATCAAACAGTACCTGATGAATCCACCAGTTCTAGTACCACCAGTTGCAGGAAAGCCTCTTATATTGTATATATCAACGACAGATGTTTCACTGGGGGCATTATTGGCACAAGAAGATCAACAAGGAAAAGAACGTGCCATATATTACATCAGTAGAACATTGAATGGATATGAGCTCAATTATACATTCATTGAAAAGGCTTGCCTAACAGTTGTTTTTGCATCTCAAAAGTTCCAACATTATATGCTAGCACACACTATCAAGCTAGTAGCCAAAATTGATCCTCTCAAATATTTACTCAGCAAGGCAGCTCTCACAGGCCGATTGGCTAAATGGGTTATGATTCTCAGTGAATTTGACATCCACTACACAGAAAGACGAGCCATCAAAGGACAAGCGATTGCAGATCAGCTCGCTGAAGCACCGCTACCAGGAAAACAAACCATGGACATTGAATTTCCAGACAGGGACGTTTTTGCTCTTTCCTCCAAACAATGGACCCTATACTTTGATGGATCCTATACCCAACATGGTTCAGGGGCCGGCATTCTATTCATCACCCCTGAAGGACACACCATGCCAAGATCATACAGGCTTATGTTTCCATGTACAAATAATATGGCTGAATATGAAGCATTGGTCATAGGCATCAAAATGGCTGTCGAATGGAAGATCACAGAATTAAAAGTCTATGGAGACTCACAATTGGTCATCAATCAAATCAACAACAACTATCAGACAAAGGATGATAAGCTACTACCCTACAAACGGATGGTGGATGATTTCAAACAGTATTTTGTGCACATCACTTTTGAACAAATACCAAGGTTAAATAACAAAGCAGCCGATGCAATGGCTACGATAGCTTCATTACTACAAATTCCAGAACAACAGAGTCGTTATGAGTTCCTGGTAGAGCAACTGTTCTCTCCCGCCTATGACCATTCTGAATCTCATGTTATATATGCCTTAACCGGTTCAGGTTCTCCGTTATATGGACCAATATATGACTACCTCAAGCATAATATATTATCCATTGACCAATCCCGCAACCAAAAACGTAACTTTATCCGACAAGCTGCCCGTTACACCCTTACCGCTGATACCTTATATCGTCGAGGTCTAGATGGTACTCTTCTTCGTTGTCTTGATCATAATGATTCTGATTCAGCTTTACACGAGCTTCACGAAGGTATTTGTGGTACACATTCGAGTGACACTACTCTTGCTAAAAAGCTTCTACGCATGGGATACTACTGGCCTACCATGGAAAAAGACTCATATCATTTCGCCAAGAAATGTCTTAAATGCCAAATCCATGGCAATCTGATACATGCACCAGCACAGGAACTACAACCATTTACCACCTCCTGGCCCTTTTGTCAGTGGGGATTGGATCTGGTAGGCAAAATACATCCTTCCTCTTCAAATGGACACAAGTTCATTATAACTGCCACATAATACTTTACCAAATGGATTGAAGTAGTTCCCATGACCACAGTGACTGGGAAACAAATTGCTTCTTTTATCTTAAATTATCTGATCTGCAGATATGGTATTCCAAGTTCAATTGTCACAGATAATGGACGACCTTTCAAAAACCAAGATGTGCAGGAACTATGTGAAAAATTCAAAATCCAGCATCGATTTTCTACACCATACTATCCACAAGGAAATGGTCAGGCAGAAGCATCTAACAAAACGATCCTAAAAATCCTCAAGAAAACAGTGAATGATGCAGGCAAAGATTGGCATGTACAACTCAATCCAGCTCTTTGGGCCTACAGGACTAGCATCCGCACACCTACAGGGGCAACACCATATTCCTTGGTATATGGATCAGAGGCTATTTTACCCTTGGAGATAGAAATTCCATCTCTTAGAGTCTCTTTGAAAGGTTTGATTCCAGATGAAGAGTATCGAGTCAACCGACTGCAAGAATTGGAACTATTAGATGAAAGACGCCAACATGCTTATACTCATCTCAAAGCATATCAGCAACGCATGTGCCAGAGCTACAATCATAAGGTCATTCCTTGTAATTTCAAGGTTGGTGATCTAGTCTTAAAAGAAAATCCAAGAAACCAGCAAGATAGAGAAAAGAAAGGGAAATTTGAACCTAATTGGTTGGGTCCCTATGTCATCATTTCAGTCTATGGGTCAGGTGCTTATCAGCTAACAAATTCTAAAGGATATGTGCTTGATGATCCAACTAATAGCATTCATCTAAAGAAGTACTATACTTAAGGTAGCCTAGTGCACGACAAACCAAAAAAAAAAAAAAAATACACAAAAAAAGTCAAAATACAAAATACAATAAAAACAAATGGTGAAAACCTGGTAAACAGGCGCCTTTGTGAAAGCCCGGCTCCTTTCTCTATATCCATGCCATTTTATCCATCAACACGCTATCGGCCATCGCCCGACACTTAGCCTCTATCCATCCAGGATATACTTAGCGTAGTCACTATCCTGAGTTATCTATCTGTATCTATTCTCTTATCGTACCACACCATGACTTGGAAATCACTGTACATAACCATATCCAGACACACACTCACCTTAGCGCATTAAACTATTCACAAACTTGCAAACATTCAAAGACATTCCAACTATTGTAAAATCTCAAGACACAGGACATCCAACAAACACAACTGCACTTCATTACAAACAACCAAAACACGAACAATACACAAGGAACTCAAGGATGGATGATTTTCTGAAATACTAAATGTTGCATTATCGCATTAAAGTCTTGATTATTTTACATTTTGAACTTTTTAAATAAATTGGAATCTTCTCATCAAAAGCTTCAAAGCCAGAGATCATGAGGAACTTCCAAAATTTTCTTAATCTTCTGTCTAGGAGGCAATCACTTGTACTGTGTGAATATTTGCCTCCAGATGTGATCCATATCACTGAAGGCTTGATCCCATTTCACGCATTATAAATGATCTACTCTTGTCTGTTTACGCAATACGCACTCAGGTCGTCCTGGTTCAAATATACCTTGGCGCTTGTGCTATCTTGCAAAATTAAAAATCATGTAAATTTTACTCAGGTTATTATGGTTCAATTATACCATTATGCTTGTATAAATTTTCAACATTTCCAAAAAATCAAGAAAAGCTCCATGATGATATTTACAAAGAAAGCAAATAAATGGTTATATCGGATGGCAAATACAGAATGAGAGATGATCCAAACACAATTAGTTGCATATCATTTTACAATTAGTTGCATAACATTTTACAATTAGTTGCATCTCATTATTATCTCTTCTATCATTATTACATCATTACACATCATCTTACATAAAGCCGCATATTAACATCATACATCTCATTTTCAAGATACATCTCATAACACACAAAAACATACATATATATCATACATTACATCATGTACATAAGCATTACATCATCATGTAAAAAGGAAGAAGCACACATAAAACATACATCCATAAACACATCACATCGGTCAAAAATGGTGCTCTATATATATATCTCTCAAAAAATGATCAACATCTACAGAATGTGTCAAAACTGTGTCCGGTACAAAGAATACACTGCTCAAAATACAATAGAGACCATGTCTCTCAAGTATGACTATCCCCTGATGGAGATGGTCTAGCCCCTGAGGCACCTGCTCCTGGATCTCTAGGAGGATCCTGTCTGGCTCCTGAGACACTCGCACCCGGATCGATAGGAGGGTCCTGTCCCGCTGGCCCTGTCACTCCACGTCTCTCCGATCGTGTCCCGGTAGTTCGAGATCGACTCGATCTCGACTGCGCAAAGCTCTCTACACGCCGCTCTCTGGGAACCGCCTCCTCATAGTGCCGCCTATAATATGCAGCCTCCTGCACACTCCGTGTCAGCTCTCTCAGGGTGTCTCTCAAGGGACCACCCGCCGCAGTTCTCTGTACGGTCGCCAAGGCCTCCTCTGCTCGCCCCCGCCGCTCCATCTCGGTATCTCTCTCAGTGATCAACTGAGAGATCTGCCTCTGATAAGTCAAAATCTGTGCCTGCAGCTGCTGCACAGTGATCTGAAGAGTTCGGATCTGGGCGTCCTCTATGTGTCCCGGCACTCGAACCCGTAGCGGTACCTATGCTGGCGCCACTCCCCCCACTCGGCCTGTCCTGGGTACGGGAGGTGGAAGAATATCTATCCTCCTCCTCTGCACTAGTCTCCCCACCTCCTCCTCTCCTCCTCCTACTGCCGCTAATACCTCTGTAACTCTGCCCTCTCTACCAGCCCCAATGGCCAATCCTCCCCTCCCTCTCTCAATCCGGCCCTGTCGTACCGCCCTCTGCACACCTCTCCCTCTCCTCCTCCCTCCATCACCCCCATCATCCCCCTCATCTCCCCCGTCTCCCTCCTCTCCATCCAAATCAAAAACCGGTCTCATCTCCTCTGGATCTGAGATCCTAGCCACAACCCGAGCAGCAAATAAACAAGCAAACTCGTCAGTCATACCAGCATCCTGTATCTCTGGGGCATAGTCCCAGATCTGCCCAGCCAAACCAGTAAACTCCTCAATCGCAACGACACTGTCAATAGTCGGCCCCCAATCGGCCACATCCTGCTGCCGCCGTGCATATAGGCACGTCCCCTGGGGAATCCCCTGTTGTCTCCCGAACTGCCTCAAAACTCGGGTAACCAAAAATCGCTCAATGACGAATGGAGTCCTCCCGATCAGATACCTCGTCATGAACACAAAAGGCATCTCCATACCATCCTCGACCCATACCTCGCAGCCTGTATACGGTCTCCAGGTGACCGTATCTATGTCATCAAAAACCCTCCTCCAGTGCTCTAGTTTGCCCAGCTTACGCTGGACAACTAGGCCTCTATAACCATATGCATAAGCTGCCCCCACGGGCCTATCCCTGTCTGCCAGTGGCCTCGCTGCTGGAATGTGCTCCCAGCACCATACCTATAAGAGTGTCACCCCTGCTGATAAACTGCTATAACCGAGGTATACTACCTCGTGCAGGCTCCTGTAAAGGTGGGCCAACATCGCTGACCCCCATGCAAATCTCCGCCCCTGTGTGACCATCTGCTCTAGCACTAGCCCCCATCCCACTGAAAATCCCTTTGACCTGCGATCAGGACAAAGGAATCCTCCAATAAATCCTGCCAATACAGATGGCAGTGGCGCATAATCAAGATCCAGGAACTCCTGCCACGGGATCTCATACCCGTAGACACTCTCATCATGAAAAATCCGGCGCAGTGCCTCTGTGCCGCCCTCCTCTGTCTGCTCATAGGGCAGTATAGCTCCTACCACAGGAATACGCAGGATGCGATAGCAGTCCTCTGGTGTCACGGTCATCTCCCCAGTAGCAAAATGGAAGGTGTTCGTATCACTATGCCACCTCTCTGCCAGTGCTGTCAAGAGTCCCCGGTTCACAGTGAACCGAGGCATATCCAAAAGTGAGGTCAACCCACACCTCTCAATAATATCTAAGTCTGCCTGTGACAGACGTGGTATCAATGTCCATGGTCTCGGGAATCTCTCCCTCGACTACACGATCCCCAATCGCTCCTGTCAACAAACAAAACATATCCAATATTAGATTCCACATCAACAAAAAGATATCAAAATACAACTTACATCAAATACATGAAACAAATTTGCTCATCTACATCAAGTTCAAATTCCTATCATTTCATGTCAACTTGTAAAACAACTCAAGTTCTCAAAAACCATATCAAAACTTGTACAACAACTCAAGTACCACAATCACAAACTTGTAAAACAACTCAAGTTTCCCACCCATATCAAAACTTGTAAAACAACTCAAGTTTCCAACCCATACCGGCTTGTAAAACAACTCAGGCTTTCATATGCATTTTGAACTTAAAACAGATAACACCAATAAATCATGTTCTGATCCCCACAAATAGCTTGATATCTATACATAACTTGGAAACATTCACATCAAAACAAGTTATACAAATGCTCATATTGGATACATGCATCAAAAACACGACAGACACGCAAAAACACCACATTTTAGATCGACCACAACACAAATTTTTCCTGGATGCGCTAAAACAGACATGAAATGCGCTAAAAAAGACCCACGCGCTAGGCTGTTTGTCCTACGCGCTATCCTATTTTCCTTATGCGCTAGATTCCATCCATGCGCTACGCTATTTTTCCTATGCGCTAATCTATTTGCCCTATGCGCTAGAATATGTCTATGCGCTATTCTGTTCCTCCATTGCGCTACCCAATCTACCCTATGCGCTAGACTCTGTCTATGCGCTAATCTATCCTACCTACGCGCTCCCCTTTTCATCTTATGCGCTAGAAACAACCTACGCGCTAATCTGATCTTCCTAAGCGCTACCTGATAAGCCCTATGCGCTATGTTATGATCACATGCTAAACCTCAGGCTTCATGCGAACTTCTATACGTCCTATGCGCTAGGTCAAAACGATGCGCTACCCTGTTTCCCCTACGCGCTAACATTGCCTTCACATGCGCTATTTTCCTTATACGCGCTAACCTAAAACTCCTATGCGCTACCAAATATTTTCGGACGCGACCCCTAATTTGACCTCGATGCGCTAGATCACATTGCGTATGCGCTACTGTTTACTTCAGACGCGCTAAACCGAAAAGCCCGAACTTAAAAATTCAAAAAACACCTAAAATCGACACAATCAAAAATCAAAAAAGGGTCAAAAGGGTTGACTTACTGGTGGTCCATGCGCTGCAGGTCTCCGATATCTCCGAATGCGCTCGAAACGGTGTCTGTGGTAAGGAATAGGCATTTTCTCTCCAGAGCAAATTCTCTTTTCTTCCAAGTCAACAAACACAAATGAATCTAAAATAACCCCTTTTCCCCTTTTATAGGAGAAAAATGAAATTAGGGTTACCTCATTGGACCTGTAATATGGTCGCGGTCTCCCCTATACTAAAACATTTTTAATTTATCGGGAGATGAATCAATTTACGCACTTCCTACACACATGAAATCCTACACATCATACGAACTTCATCAATTTAACTCGAAATTTTTTATTTTTTTTCTTTTTCAAAAAAAAAAAATTTGATTCATCTCCCGAGGGGGCATCACATCGCATCGAATTTGGGGCACGATTGACAAATCAAAAGAGCAACACAAAAATTGCATTTGATCATAAAAACACAAAAACAATCATTTTCTTTGAAATAACATGTGCACACACGTCACTTCAAAGAAGGGCAAAATGTAGACGTATAAAAATGACCATATTCCTAAAATGAATATTTTATGTTCATTTCCCTATTTAATTAAATCCAATTTAATTAAATTATTCACATTCTTCTATTTAATTAAGTAAATCACTTAATTAAATTCACTATACCCATTTAATGAATAAATCATTTTATTCAATTAAATCCCCCTAGCCACTTTTAATTAAATTCAAATTTAATTAAATAGTTATCCTAAATTGAATAAATCATATTTATTTAATTTCTCCAAATTGCAACCAAATTGAATGAAAATCAAATAATTCAATTAAATCCTATTATCCCCTCATCCACTTGCAAAATCCCAAACCCCTTCCTAACCCCTTCTAGAATCTTCTAATCGATTCTAATTAACCTAACCCTCCTCTAAACTTTGTCACATCCCTAAGCAAAGGGAGGTCACTTCTCAAATGGCCCAAAGTCTTGGATAACCATTGAAGGTTTTCAACCTTCAACCACTAAAACCCTAAAGTCTTTGAAAACCATTGAAGGCTTCCAACCTTCAACCACTTAATCCCCAAAGTCTCCAATAACCATTAATGGTTAATTCAAATCCTCCCACATGGTTAAAACATTTGTTTTGACTCAACCTCTACCCAACCCAAGAGTCTCATCAGGTCATTAATGCTTTGACCATGATTATCTCTTAATCATTTGCACAAAGGTTTATATTTGGATTAGATCCTAATTCAGTGGGTAAACCTAACTTAGACTTGACCCTTAGCCTTTAGATAACCATGAGGTCTCCTCAGGCCTTTAATGCCTCCAACCCCTTCTTTCAACCCAATCTGGTGTGGACACTTGTCACCATTTCATTGGTGCAAATTGTGCACATGGATCCCCAACTTTCAAACCTGGCCCTTGATTAAACCTTTCAATCCTAACCATCCATTGCCCTGTTTATGCTATAAATAGAGCTCTCATTCCTCCATTCTAAACAATGATCTTTAAAATTTGAAGCATCACACTTATGCTCAAATTGTTTCAAGCTTTCATTTTATATATGCTCATCATTTAGCCTCTCTTTAGATCAGAATTAATCATGAATATGCATGTTTAGAATAAGTTCTTTATCATTTAGTTCAATCATAGATTAAATATAGTATGCTAGGATAGTATTCATACTAACCCTGTCATCTTATCATTTAGTTTATTGCATTTTACTATCACACATAGCTTATAACACATCTCATACTAAGATCAGTTAAAAATCTCTCTCGTTCTCATATTTGCCATCCCTAAACCATTTTGCTCAGTAATCTGAGAGCAAAACATTGGTTTGAGGGACATTGTGAGATAGAGAACCATGAGACCCTCCTTGGGAAGCTGAGTAACACCACGTTACTCCATAGCTTGCATCAAGAAGTCCTGTGTGTGTGTGTGGATTGGTATTTTACGTATTTTTCACATTTTTAATTCTAACAACCCACTTTTCCCACATACAAGAACTATGACCATATGTATGTTTAAATTTTCATTAGTTATTAGCTCTAGTAATCTTAAAGTTACTATTTATTTCTTCTCATTAAATATTGCAATGATTTGTGATGGTTCAACTAAATCCTTAGCATGGGAAAATAGGTGTCACATGATATGCCAATTGTACATCCAATTCATAAGTATGGAATATATCTCATGCCTGACATGTCTCTGTTGTCCTAGCATTTTTAGAGTACACTCTCCATGGTGATGCTAGTTGCATCGAAATTACAACGGTGCCCTTCTACCCTCTTTCTTCCTAGGCTAGGGTATTAGTTAATTTCACTAACTAGAGATGGTAATCTCAATTGGAAAGATCAATTGATTCGATTGTTTGATGTTATTTGAGTCTTAGATAAATTTGAATTGCTCATTTAAGAGGCAGGGAATCTTCTTATTTCAGGTCAAAGGAAGAGCACCCTTTCTAAACTGAGAGGTAAGGTTATAAATCTTTACCAGTTTACTTTGTTGATTATCTGTTATTAACCATGTTGATATATGCTTATCGGTACATGTTAATGTACATTTACAAGGATACACATGTACAAATACCTTCACATACACGTTAACTATTACCAGTTATAAACCATACTGGTATATACTTAAAGATATATGTCAATGTACAGGTACAAGTATACACAAGTACCCATACCTTCACATGTACGTTAAGTATTTTTAGATGCTTCAAATTTAGAGCTTAATTTACTTAAAACAAACTTAACAACTACCCTTATGCAAGGGTTTTTGAAGAAATTAACTCAAATTTCAAGAAGATTGCTGCTACAATCTAAGGTTTACAACAGTGAGAGTATATTTTATATCCAATCATAGATATAAATGCTGAACCAAAAGTTCTATTATGAAACTCAGATAACTACAAATTATCCACAAATTTTAAGAAGGAAACGGAGGTTCATCTGTTCAAGAAGGAGCTAACAGCAGCCATAACAGAAATTAAGATGAAAATTTCTTTATAATTTGCAAACTATTCAAAACCCCTTTTCCAAAACCAGAAGTGCAGGTTTAATAATACTTTCTTTCTAAATCAGAATTGCAGAGGCAGATTAATTATTCTTTGATGTATGAGTATTTATACTTACATATTTATATATATTTTCTATATACAAATATATAAATATAATACCTATTACATATTTTCAAGGTAAGCGGAAAATATAGTCAACAATATAACCCTCATTCATCGATATAAACAGTTTTGGAAGAATAAAATTAACTTTCCATTTCTCTTCAACAAAACACAAGTGGAAAGAAAAATAGGAGAATAGTAACAACTTAAATTCCTTGAAAACCCCATTCTCTAATTTCTTAATGCTGAAAGAAATGAAATATTTGCACTAAGGCGTCAGAGATTAAGCTTTACATGACCTAGTATGACTTATAGAAGATGAAGTATCTGGTAAATGCTTTTCACACTACAAACCCTCTATACTTTGAAATAACAAAGACGAATGACTGAAAATGCAAAGCAAACCCTTGTTTCCTACCACGAAAAGAAGAATGTTTCTTTGGTCCCCTTCTTATGTATTTTGAAACACATTTTTTGTTTGCTTCCAATTCCCTAATACTGGGCATTTTCTTCAAACCGCTAGGAGTCACGCCATTTTCGTGCTTCATCTTCATGTGTATCTCACAAGTTTCTCCTTTCAGCTTCCTGGAGAAGCTTCTCGGCTCCCATTTCAAATGCTCGATAGCCCAAAAATCTTTTACTCATATCAATATATGAATGTATTAAATTTCATTATTGCCTCCAAATATATATCAAGGTTAGGCGATATTATTTATCATTATGCCTTGTGTTTTTTTTTTAAATCAAGCTTCCTTTAATTTTGGTCGATAAAATATTATTATTAAGTATCATTGGGAGTTCAATGGATCATGCCATGAAGGGGGTAAAAATCTTTTATTTAAAACTTATTTCCTCACATCTCTTCCACCTCTAGCGACTAGAGGATAAGTTATGTTTTTTTTAATTAAATAAATAACAAGGTTTTTATTTTATTCTTCTTTTATTTTTAAGGTTACTTAACCTTATAAGAATTTTCAATAATATATATATATATATATATATATATATATATATATATATATATATATATATATATATATATATATATATATATATATATATATATATATATATATTATTGAAAATTCTTATAAGGTTAAGTAACCTTAAAAATAAAAGAAGAATAAAATAAAAACCTTGTTATTTATTTAATTAAAAATATATATATATATATATATATATATATATATATATATATATATATAAGTCATGAGCCTTTACGAGATTTAAAATAATTAATTAAAGATTCCCTAAAAATAATAATAACGAGTTTCCTCGAAACGCAAACATAACCTAGGTTTATGTACCCTAAAACCTCTACATGGACCATCTAGGGTTACCTGACGCGACAACCAACAAGGTTTGACACAATCAAACATAAGTCTACCTAGTTCAGATTAAGGTTTCAGACAACATTGAGTTCTTTCTTTCCTTTACCTCCCGACTTGACTATACTTTCCCTCCCTTGTAGAGGAAGATGATCTCCTCTACACACTTGGCCAATTTATTATTTCAATCATCATTATAAGCATAATTGACATCATTCAAATATGCATAAACATCTAAACATATTCATCAATTAAAGCATGAAAAACCAGGGCACATTCATTCCATTTAAACGTGAAAACTAGGGCATGTTAAACATCTTGCAAGTTTAGCATAATTGCACTAGGGCAAACATGTATCATGGCGTAAACACTGCATATTAATTACTAGGGCACAAGTGGGATGTTACATATCCTTCCTCTTATGAATCATCATCCTCGATGATTTTAAGTATCATTAAAAACAACTATGAACATAGCATTGTTTATCCAACATTAAAAAAAACATTTAACTGTACAAAACATTAAAAAAAAGTGGGAAACGCTAATGGATTTCATTATAATCCTCCTTGGTGGCATTGTCCTCAGTGTACTGGTCCCACTGGACCTTGCACCGAGTAAATTCTCTATTACGTAAGCGTTGTTTACGTACCTCGAGCACCTCGATTGGCTCGATCATGACCACTCATGGGTCCTATACCTGCAAGGAGTTCCAGTCAATCATATGTGCAAAATCTGAAACATACTTTTTCAAACAAGAAACATGAAATACATCATGCAACCGGGCAAGAGCTGGTGGTAGAGAAATTTTGTAGGCAACTAGGTTAATAGTTTCCAGCACTTCAAAAGGTCCCACATATCGTGGAGCTAGTTTGGAAGACTTTCCAAATTTTATGCTACTTTTGTTTGGTTTCACCTGTAGAAGCACTTTCTCTCACACTATAAACTGTCTGGCAGTACGCTTTGCATCTGCATAGCTTTTTTGTCGATTGTTAGCTTCTGCTAACCTTTTTCCTGATCAACTTAACTTTCTCCTCCATTTCTAAGAGCATTTCTGGATCGAGGGTTATCCTATCTTCTAGTTTATCTTGGTTGATAGGAGTTCTACAGCTCCTTCCATATAGTGCTTCCAAGGGTGTCATCTTAATGGATGACTAGTAAGAATTGTTATAGGCAAATTCGACCAAGGAAAGATAATCTTCCCATTTGTATTGTTGATCCATGCAATACATTCTTAAAAGGTCTTCTAAAACTTGGTTGACTCTATCTGTCTAACCATTTGTTTCTAGGTGATAGGTCAAGCTTATGTTTAACTGAGTTCCTAAATTTGTAAATAGAGTTTGCCAAAATTTGGATGTCATCCTGGCATCCCTATCTGAGATTATTTTCTTTGGTACTCTACCCATTCCTTCTCCTGAAGCATTAGTCACTACTAAGAATTGGTCATTTGGATCTGGCACTTTTAGAATTAGTCTCGTGGTCAATTTCTATTTAAGGAGTTCAAAAGCCACCTGGCATTTTTTTTGACCACTCAAATATTTTGCACTTCCTTTGCAATGATGGGATGGGGTGTGTTATGCGCAAAAAGTTCATTACGAACTTCCTGCAGTACCCAACTAACCCCATGAAGCTTTTGACTTCATGCACATTCCTTAGAATTGGTCACTCAGAAATAGCTTTAATCTTTTTCGAGTCTATTGCTATCCCCTTGGCTGAAATAATATGCCCTAGGTATTGTACTTCCCTTTGGAAGAAAGTACACTTAGATAATTTTCCATATAACTTGTTTTCTCGCAAGTGTTGTAAAACAAATCGCAAATGTTGCAGGTGTTCTTCTTCATTCTTAGAGTATATTAAAATGTCATCTAAGAACACCAAGACAAATTTGTCGAGGCAGTCATGGAATACAGTTTTTCATTAAATTCATGAAAGCAGTTAGGGCATTGGTGAGTCCAAATGGTAGAACAGTGAACTCGTAATGACCATAACGAGTTCTAAAGGCAGTTTTATGGATATCCTCATCCTTCAATCTCAACTGGTGGTACCCCGATCGCAAATCGATCTTAGAGAAGACCGCTGCTCCACGCATTTGATCAAATAAATCATCAATGCGAGGTAGAGGATATTTATTTTGGATTGTCATCTTATTCAACATTTTGTAATCTATGCATAGTCGAAGAGTCCCATCTTTCTTTTTGACAAAGATTACTGGTGCCCCCCATGGCGACACACTAGGTCTTATCAACCCTTTGTCCAGAAGTTCCTAAAGTTGAGCCTTTAACTCCATCAACTCGACCGTTGTCATACGGTAAGGAGCTTTAGATACTGGAGCTGCCCCTGGTATTAATTCGATGGAAAAATTGAATATCCTTTTTGGCGGTAAACCAAGCAGTTCTTCTGGAAATACATCTTGGTAATCTCGAAGGTAAGGGTGTTTCACTTCGAAAGGCTCTTCTAGTTCCTCTTCCTCATCAAACTCTTTTGCATGATGATTACAATTTTTATACATCATCATGTCATCCTGATACTTGACATCCTTTGTTTCATTGATTTCTTCCATTTTTACTGCAAACACTTGACATCCTTTCTTTTCGCTTCGCCTCAACTGCATGACAGAAAGTTGTCGCAACCTGATTTCTCGTTGGATTCCTTGCAAGAATACCTTGTTTCCATAATCATCTTGACACTCAACTAACTTTTCATAACAATTGACCCTTTCCCTATGCTTCCCCAACCACTTCATACCTAAAATGACATCATGTGTGCCTAACAGTGCTACAAACAGGTCCACTTCGGCGGTAAAGTTTGGAAAATCTATTCTTGACCCAAATAGGCATTGCTCTACCCAAGCTCTTGACTGGTTGGCATATTCTTCAGTCCATGATTTAGCCATATAGCCAGCTCTCCTAGGAAACTTACTAAGCAACCTTGGTGAAATAAAATTCTCAATGGCTCTTGTATCAATGAGTATAGTAATAGGAGCACCATATAAAGTACCTGAAGTCTCCACCGGTGTAAACTAATACTCAACTTGATGGTTATCGACCGCTGCATGAATTCTCTGTTGGAACACTAGCTACTGAGGTGGCAATGGGTTTCTCTATTGCTGCCCTCCATGTTGTTTGGTTGGGCATTGGTTGGCATAATGATCGCCACCACAATTAAAGCAACCTCTTGGCAGTCCTTTCTTTTCTGATTTGTTATTGTTTCTCCCATTGTCTCTCTTGGGTTTATCAAATACTTTTTTTATCTCCTTTGTTGTTTTGCTGACCTCTTATGTACCCTTTGTTGTTTTTAATGATAGATCCATATCTATCTCCCTTATTTTTGAGTTTTCGAGAAGATTGTACCCAATTGTTCTTTTTCCTATTTCTACCTCTTATGAAATCATCCTTACGAAGTTTTTGCTCTTACCTAACAACCTTTTCATAGGCTTCATCCATAGTAGTAGGGGATATAACATCTACAAAACCTCCTATACGGTTATTTAACCCATGATTAACTTCCTAATCTTATACTTCTCATCTACTTGGAAGTGAGGTACATACTTGAGGAGACGTGTAATTTTTTCCTAGTATACGTGAACAAAAAGTCCCCCTTGCTTTAAGTCCTGAAAGTCTATCAATTTTTGCTCAAAAAATAATTGTGGCAACCACCTTTTCTTAAACACTTCTACAAACTTACTCCAAGATATGTTATCTTATTTCAGGCCAAGTTCGGCCTTTTTGTTTTCCCACCAACCGATAACTTCTCTAGTTAGTTGATAGGCTCCCCAAACAACCTCCATGTTCTCGGTGTAATCTCTAATTTTGAAATATTTTTCCATGCCCTTAAGCCAGGCTTCGACAACATCTCCTCCTTCAAACCCATCATACTATGGAGGTTTAACTTTCTTCATATCATCCAATATGACCCCCATAAGCTATTTATCCTTACGATTCTAGGTATGGGTTTATGTTTCTTGGAACCAAAGCTGACGAGCGTGCTCCTGCTCAGTATGTTTGTCTCTGAATTGAGACTCATATTCAACACTGGGTTTTTTTGTGTGGCCACTTGCCCTCTACTCCAAGACTTGGAGCCTGCTTTGCATGTTTTCTACCAATTGGATGAGTTTGTCTAACTTATCTATTGAAGTTTCTGGACCTCCAGATTCTCCCCCACCTTCTTGGTGATGAGACATGTTATAGTTTCCTTGTTAAACCTGTTATTTAAGAATATGAAGTTTTAGTTTTCTATCTAATTCCATCAATAAGATCATGAAATGAAAACATAAATTTTACCATCTAACTATCCACACACACACACACACACACACACACACACACACACACACACACACACACACACACACACACACACACACACACACACACACACACACATATATATATATATATATATCATGTAAATTGTTATCTGAAACTATTGCCAAGTAGTAAGGGAAGTTTTGTTTCAATATATACAATGTAACCCTATCAAGAGTTACTATCAAAAATAGTTTGGCATTTTAGTCTTTCATTATATACAAAGTAAGGCTCTCTCTAAGAGGTACTATCTGATTCTGTGATGGGCTCTTCCTACCCCTCAAAATCAGAAAAGGGTACCAATCAGAAACCGGGTCTGGGTATCCGAAACTTCTTCAATTCCTCAAGCTCATGATGGATGATAGATGTGTTACATTTCATCTCATCAGTTCTAATTTTAATTGGTTTAGGTTCTTTCTTAGCTAGTATCTTGGTTCATACCACTGCCTTCCTGACAATAGTCCAAGGTTGTATTTCCTTGACAATCCTTTTCATGGCCTCTGCCAAGGTTTTGTAGTCAGATGACATAGAGCAGTATGAATAATCATACTTGCAGTTTATTACCTTCCACAGCTGAAGGTAGACCGGGTCACGCACTTGTTTATGTTTGGTTGTGTGAAACATCCTGAACAATGCCAAAATATTTTGTTTCAGTTTTGTTATTCTAAGTTTTGCTGATGTAGTGAGCCCTAGTTTTAGTTTCGAACCCGGTGCTCTAATACCATATGCAACATGCTAAATTTTAAATGAAACATTTATTCAAAAATATAACTTATTGAAACGAATATAGTTGTTAACAAATATAGCCATTAATATGATCATTGCAACTTAACATAAAAAGGAAGAGATTTTTTTTTTGAGATAACAATAACTGGAAGTAATTACATTGATTTAAATCAAACATAAACGTAAAATAGGGAAATAAATAACATTGTATTTTTTGAAAGAGAGAGGGTTTAGAAGGTACATTGCATCTGATGCTAACATTATGAACTTCATAACTTTATCAAGATACCGGTGAGGAGGGAAAGTATCATCAGGGCGCTTTTCCGCCCAACCACGAACTATCTAGTCCCCCGTGTCATATCCAACTGGATTGGCCCAACCCTTCGTAGGGAGGTAACAAAAAGTGGAACTCAATGCCATCTGAGACTTGGTGTTAGGACCTATACACATTAGTTGGTCATACACTAAGGGTAACTTTGTACTAGTATGACACTCCTGACTAGAGGTGTATCTGGTACTAATGATCAAATGAATGCATGCATTATGCAACACCACCTTGGCCAAGGTTTAACACTGCAAGCACGAATTAACGTGCTATCAATGATCACACCCTTCTCGACATGGATTTAAGGTCAAATGGGTTCCATTTAACTCATATGGGAATTATGACCATATGTATGTTTAAATTTCCATTAGTTATCAACTCTAGTACTCTTAAAGTTACTATTTATTTCTTCTCATTAAATATTGCAATGATTCGTGATGGTTCAACTAAATTCCTGGCATGGGAAAATAGGGGGCACATGAGGCGCCAGTTGTACATCCAATTCATAAGTATGGAATATAACCCATGCCTGGCATGTCTCTACTATTTTGCCATTTTGAGAGTACACTCTCCATGGTGATGCTAGCCGCATTGAAAGTACAACGATGTCCTTCTACCCTCTTTCCTCATAGGCTAGGGTATTAGTTAATTTTATTAACTAAAGATGGTAATCTCAACTAGAAAGATCGTCTGATTCTGTTGTTTGATGTTATTTCAATCTTAGATAAATCTGAATTTCTCATTTAAGAGGTAAGGAATCTTCTTATTTCAGGTCAAAGGAAGAGCACCCTTTCTAAACTGAGAGGTAAGGTTATAAATCTTTACTAGTTTACTCTATTGATTATCTGTTATTAACCATGTTGATATATGCTTACCAGTACATGTTAATGTACATGTACAAGGATGCATATGTACAAATACCTTCACATACATGTTAATTATTACCAGTTATAAACCATACTAGTATATACATACTGGTATATGTCAATGTACATGTACAAGTATACACAAGAACCCATACCTTCACATGTATGATAGGTATTTTCAGATGCTTCAAATTTAGAGATTAATTTACTTAAAGAAAACTTAACAACTACCCTTATTCAAGGGTTTATGAATAAATTAACTCAAATTTCAAGAAGAGTGTTGCTACAGTCTAAGGTTTACAAGAGTGAGAGTATATTTTACATCCAGACATAGATATAAATGTTGAACCAAAAGTTCTATTATGAAACTCAGATAACTACAACTTATCCACAAATTTTATGAAGGAAACGAAGGTTCAGTTGTTGGAGAAGGAGCTAACATCAGCCATAACAAAAATTAAGATGAAAAATTCTTTATAATTTGCAAACTATTTAAAACCCCTTTTCCAAAACCAGAAGTGCAAGTTTAATAATACTTTCTCTTTCTAAATTAGAATTGCAGAGGTGGTTTAGTTATTCTCTTATGTATAAGTATTTATACTTACATATTTATATATATTTTATATATACAAATATATAACTATAATACCTATTACATCTTTTCAAGGTAAGCAGAAAATACAGTCAACAATATAACCCTCATTCATCGATATAAACAGATTTGGAAGAATAAAATTAACTTTCCATTTCTCTTCAACAAAACACAAGTGGAAAGAAAAATAAGAGAACGGTAACAACTTAAATTCCTTGAAAACCCCATTCTCTAATTTCTTAATGCTGAAAGAAATGAAATATTTGCACTAAGGCATCAAAGATTAAGCTTTACATGACCTAGTATGACTTATAGAAGATGAAATATTTGGTAAATGCTTTCCGCACTGCAAACCCTCTATACTTCAAAATAACATAGCTGAAATGACTGAAAATGCAGAGCAAACCCTTGTTTCCTGTCGTAAAAAGAAGAATGAAGTGATTTGTTTCTTTGGTCCCCTTCCTTATGTATTTCGAAACATGTTATTTGCGTCCAATGCCCTAATACCAGGCATTTTCTTCAAACCGCTAGGAGTCATGCCATTTTCATGCTCCATCTTCACGTCTTTCTCATAGTTTGTCTCCTTTCATCTTCTTGGAGAAGCCTCTCGGTTCCCATTTCAAATGCCCGATAGGCCAAAAATATTTTATTCATATCGATATGTCAATGTATTAATTAATTTATTTTTTGCATTAAGTATCATAGACCACGCTACAAACTTATTACAAATACCAGCTCCTTTTGAATAAACTTATTACAAATACTAGCTCCTTTCGAGCACCAAACTAGAAACAACAATTGGAAGACCAAGGGTCACAACTTAGAAATCCACTTTAAACAATGTGACAAATACAACCAATGGAAGACCAAGAGTCACAACTTAGAAATCTACAAAGATGTCCCTCATGGAAGTTGAACTTGGGTCTCCACATTGAGAACTCAATGCTTTAACCAACTAAGCTCACCCCCCTGGAATGAATGTATTAAATTTCATTATTGCCTCCAAATATATATCAAGGTTAGGCGATATTATTTATCAATATGCCTTATGAGCCTCTTTTTTTCACGGATTTTGAGAATGACGAGGCCTAACCAATACCCCTCCTTAAGTCGGGGTATTTGGCCTCGAGGAATGAGGGACAACAACTCGGGGAACAAGAGACAACCATTGATGATGAGGCCTAACCAATACCCCTCCTTCGGAAGTCGAGGTATTTGGCCTCTATTTAGGACGAGGCAAGAAAAATCCCCCTCCTCGGTTTTTTAAAAATCAAGCTTCCTTTAATTTTGGTCGATAAAATTTTATTATTAAGTATCATTGGGAGTTCAATGAATCATGCCATGAATGGGGTGGAAATGTTTTATTTAAAACTTATTTCCTCACATCTCTTCCACCTCTAGCGACTAGAGGATAAGTTATGTTTTTTTTAATTAAATGAATAACAAGGTTTTTATTTTATTCTTCTTTTATTTTTAAGGTTACTTAACCTTTTAAGAATTTTCAATAATATATTCATATATTTACATATATGAATATATATACATATATGAATATATATACATTCATAAATATATATATATATATATATATATATATATATATATATATATATATATATATATATATATATATATGATAAATCATGAGCCTTTGCAAGATTTAAAATAATAATTAATTAAATATTCCTTTAAAATAATAATAATAATGAGTTACCTCGAAACGCCAACATAACCTCGTGTTATGTACCCTAAAACGTTTGCATGGACCATCTAGGGTTACCTAATGCGACAACCAACAAGGTTTGACACAATCAAACATAAGTCTACCTAGCTCGAGTTAGGGTTTCAAACAACATTGAGTTCTTTCTTTCCTTTACCTCCCGACTTGATGATACTTTCCTTCCCTTGCGAATGACGACAATCTCTTGCACACACTTGGCCAATTAAATCAGTTAGATCAAAAATCTTGTCTTGTTCTGACAATTCATAATTCATTGACAAAGGTAAAACATCATGTCACAGTCTTAACTATAAATTCATCAATTTACCAATTAAAGTCCATCAAATAATCATTATAAGCATAATTGACATCATTCAAATATGCATAAAATCTGAACATATTCATCAATTAAAGCATGAAAAATTAGGGCACATCCATTCCATTTAAACATGAAAACTAGGGCACGTTAAGCATCTTGCAAGTTTAGCATAATTGCACTAGAACAAACATGTATCATGGTGTAAACATTGCATATTAACTACTAGGTCACAAGTGGGATGTTACACAAATGACCTATTTTTTTTAATAAATCAGTTCTAGAATTAAAACCCAAAGAATACAAGACAATCCAAAAAATTATTAATCATTTAATTTTTCATTGTTTTAATTTGTCAAATTTTCCCCTCTTCACCATTATCATTTTTAAGATGATGGTTATTTCCACAATGTGTGAGAGATGTCCATGGTGTCTACTCCTTGCAATCCTTGAGCTTTTTTGTTTAATCCTTATCAATAATTTTATTTTAGAAATATGCATCTAGGTTTTGTTAAAGATCAAGATACTTTAAAAGTAGTTATTTCTCTTGTTAAAATTTGACTGATGAGAGATTACAATAGTTCATAGTAGTGTGCCTACTTATTGATAAGTTGGTGATCAAGTGTTGTGTTGGCTTGTTTAATTTCCAAATTTGTGCAGCCAATCTCAATTAGTGATGTGGGTGAGAAGGAAGTAGCTTTGTTGGATTTCCTTCTTAGAAATGCTCCCAAATTAAATTCTATGGCTCTCTATCACACTCCAATTGGAACAATATTATTTATTGATCCAAAGTTCATGAGTCAATTTAGTTTAATATTTGGATATATTACTAATCAAATATTTTTATTTTTTTTATAGTTTGTAGCATATATTATGGTATTCATCCCTATATACTATTTTGAAATATACTAAAGAATATATGAGTGGGTAGAATTTCATTTCCTTATTTTCCATAATTTATTTCACGGAAGCTAAATAAAAATATTGGTGGCAAATTTGTAGGCCTTACAAAAAAAATTAGTCATTGTCTTCTCAAATATTTTAAAATGTTATTATTAAGGATCAACTATTAAAAGGGTTTTGGCCATTCAAGTACTGCAAAACAAGCATGTATCAGTAGGTTTCCATGAATTTATAGAATTATTTCTCTTTAATTTATAGCAATATGGTATGCTAGGCACCAAGGCTTGTTGTCTTTTCTCCATGGCAAAGTCCCATGTTTGGAACAAGGGCTTGTTTTCATTGCCTCTCTATGAGTTTATGTCATCTTATAAATGATTTCAAATGTTGACTTTCGACTATCATAAATGTTTGGAGCCATTTTGAGGATGCAATAGCAAAGAGGATTGTTTGTATATATGTATTCAACCATTGTTGTTGGATGTTTCATCTAGAAACTTGGACAAGTCAAGGATCGTAATGAAATTGTCAAACCTATATAAGGGGTGAGTAATTTCATCAAGTGATTTTAGAATTGGCTATAAAGATAGCCACCCAAGATCTAGAGGCAATGGAAAGCACAAGAACAAGAGAGAAATAATTTGACAAGAATAAACTATATTCCAATCAATGATGCAAATAGTTGGATGAATAAACAATGTACATAAGCATGCTTATATAGGCAAGTCAAAAGGAAGGATAGCACACAATAATGACATGTGGCTCAATGAAATGAAAGGGTAGGTAGGTTTTAGTTAGAACTCAACCACCTGACTAACTATGCATCCTAGGAAGGATAAGTCCACCTAAAGTGGAAATGCTCCAATTACTCCTATGCAATTCCTTAAATAAGCTTAAGTGAAGGGTAATTATATCCTAGGAGATAAATGAAATAATTTAATTACATCAACACCCCCTTAACTGCAACTTAGGAGAATGTAGACTCAAGCTAACTGTAAAGTGGAAAATCGAACCCTAGGTGTTCCCCCACTCCAAGGAGAGAGAAAGGAGGTCACTAGGGTTGACGGTTTTCACTTGGGAGAGACTTTACATTTAAAAGAGGGGTTGAAACCCACAAGATCCAATCCCACACAATGCAAGACTGGATTCTAAATGAGTTTCAAGGGTTAAGACATCAAGGATACCCTCTTTTGTAAAGAATGTGGATAGAAGGATTGAACTAGGAATGCATGTAAAGTAAGAAAGATTCACTTGTAGACGGAGATAGAAACACAGGATGAAGCTACGGACCTGAAATTAGCAGTAAAATGTCGAGACGGTGCTATCCTACAAATTTGAGTGAAAGTTGACAAGACGATGGCGCCCGGAGTGCACACGGTCCTCCGAAAAATCCGCGAAACGAAGGGGGATTTGTTCGTCTCTGCACAAGGGTTCTAGATCTTCAATTACAGCCATGTACCTGCAACCTACACATAGAAAAGAGAGGACAATTGGGGGGTTTGGGATTAGGGGTTTTCCTTTAGGTCAAACCCCGGTTTTGGAATTAACCAAGAAATGAGAATGCTGTAAATGTAAGTGTTTGTAATGTAATCAAGTACTGATACCTTGTTGTAAGAATGTTTGTATTCTTACATGCGAAGGTGTAATGATGTTGTATGTTATATGTTGTAGGTGATCTCCTCTTCAATGGTTGAATCCTTGTCTTGAATGCAACACCTAGCCTTGAATGGAGACCTAGAATGCTCAATTGCTTGAAGGGATGCTTGAATGCTTGAATGTTTGAATGTTTGAATGTTTGCCTATCGCTTCCGCGTCTTGCACACATATGTTTTTTCTCCCCCCTTTTTGGGAAGGGGAAATGTAGTTTATATACTTGTCAATTAGGGTTAAGAGACTAATTTTTCCGACCTTAGGCCGACCTAGGAACATTATTTTCCAAATTGCAAACTTAAAGACCCGATGCCCAACAAGAGACCGGGCCCAAAATAGGGCAAGGGACCAGGGCGCTGGGCGCCATGGTCCTGAGGGACCAGGGTGCTAGGCGCCATGGTCCCACCTCCCGGAACAACAGGGTGCAAGGAGGATCAGGCCAAGGTGCAGAAAAATGCAGTTTTTGATGTCATAAACAGGTTTCGGGGTCTCCATTTAGGTTCAACGTTGCACCGCCATCGTGAAGACCCAAATGCAGTCGAAATTGCAAGTGTCGCAATTTTAGGATGCTACATTTAGCCCCCACTTTAGCGGGAGTATAAGCGTACACCCATACTTCCAGTAAAGTACAAGGAAACAATATTGAAAGACTTTCACCACATCAAGGAGGCAAGATACACCAAGCCCCCAGTGGACTAAGGATCTTATGGCTTCGATTGACAAAGTAAAAGGGAAGATCACGAGGGAGAACCATGACTATCAGTAGTAAGGTTCCCTCACTATGAGTCATGCAAGAAAAATACCAAAAATTTTCAAGGCAAAGCTAAGTTCGCCAAGAAATTTTCAAGTATCTTGAAGAGATATGAACGAAGTGTATGCCCACTACGTTAAAGCGATCGCACATGCCTCATTGGGGGTGATTGCTTTAAGGTAGTGATACGTATAAGAAATGAGAAGGGAAAGGAGCACATTATCACAAAGATTTAGCCCCCAAGTGTGAGATAAACCCAAGGATAATAGACACAAAACACAAAGCACGAGGTGACTTTGCTTTCCTCGGGGTCAGTATGCTGTATGATAATTCATGTATATCATATGTATGTATGCATAATTGTTCTTCATTCCCCAATCAAGGAAGGTCACCTAGAAGAAGGAAACACATGTGTCTTTTGAGTCAACATGAGAGAGACCAAAAGAGATCTCAATGTTTTGCATCGTCCTCAAGTAGACAACATTAAGGACAACCAATAGAAGAATGAGAATAACACATAGAAGAAGTAACAATAGATATCAAGAGAAGAGGAGAGAGTATGCTATGCTAAAGAACTAGTCTAGCACGTCATCTACCCCCCGATCTTGCTGATCAATATTTCGGGAAGGCAGGAAACATGCTAGAGGAGGAACATCCAACACAGCAGATGGAGCTATCACAAGATCCAAACAAGGGCTATGTTCATGTTCCAAGCCACATTGTTCTTGTCTAGGAGCTAGGATAAGTGCTTTAGAAAATTCATTAGATAAATGGTTATCAACATCAACATATTCATATTCACTATCAGAAGAAAGAGAAGTAACATTTTCATCATGAATAACATTTTCATCTATATCATCATCAAGATTTATAAAAATAGGATCTTTAACTCGCACAGGATCAAGACCATCATGCATCTTATGTTTAGGAGATTTTGGCTCAATTTTCAGCTGAGGAGAAAATGGAATAATACTAGCTGAAGGTGTTTTTGGGGATTGCAAAGTTTGAGAAGCAGCTGCCTGAGCTCTAAGACGATGCTTTCGTCGGTGTTCATGCGCAGAATGATTTCGTCTAGTCTTAGTAGGAAGTTGAGAAGATTGAGGAGGAGGAATGTTCTCATCCTTATCACTTGGGTGTTTAGGTTGTGGTCTCTTAGGTTGGACAATAGGAGAAGAGGAAGGTCTCTTCTCTCTATAAAAGGAAGGAGGAGGAACCGCTCCATATAAAGGAGGAATATCTGGTTTAGGAAGGAGACCAAGTCCATCATGACGAGGAGGTATAGGTCTACCTTTAGAAAGTTTATTAGACATAGACATAGTCACATCCATAGGGATGGGTTGGGAATCTTCTTGAGAAAAGACATTAGTTTTATCTTTCAAAGGAAGAACTTCCTTCTCAAGAATGATAGGAATATCAAGTTTGGGTGTTCTAGGTTCACTTAGAGATAAGATCATATCTGTTTTCCACTTTTGATAAGATTTGAAAAGATGATCACTTCGCGGTGGAAGAGATTGAAATTGTTTAGGCCAAAAATAATCAATAGGAACGCTAGAAGTTCTTTCAGCTGGTTTAAAGAGACTATGATTAATAGTAACAACTTCACCATTATGGGGAAATTTCAAACACTTGTGAATAGGAGAAGCAATAGCTTTCATGGAAGATAGCCAAGGATAGCCTAGCTTCACACGAAATTGTTCGGATGATGGAATAATAGCAAAGCTCACATTAAGGGATTTGTTATGGACCTCAATAGGTAATGTAATAGAACCAATTGCAGGAGAAGAAAATGCATCAAATAATTTCACAACCACATTTGTTTTGTCATAGATCACTTGATTCAATTGCAAAGTAAAAATAAATTCTTCAGTAATGACATTAACCATACAAGAAGGATCAATAAGCACTCCACGGCAAGGTGTATTCTTGACTTTTGCAACTATATATAAAGGACCATCAGGTGCCCTGATAGTTTCACTGGAATCAAATGTGATGGAAGGTTCTTTAGAGATTTTCTGTTGCTCCACAAAGTTAATCACATTCGGAGTCATAGACACAAGACTATCAGGTGAGAAAGAGGAATCATTAGTCTCAATCACATTAGAGGTATGAGAAGGTAATGGATCAGTAAAAATCTTAAGATTTTGGTTAGGAGGAGCTACAGATGTGTTGCCTTTATCATTCACACCAGAAACAAAGATAGTATTATTATCAATCAAATCTTGAATTTTACCCTTTAAAGCAAAACATTTTTCAGTATCATGCCCAGGTTGACGATGAAATTGACAAAAAGATTTGTTATCAAAATAGGGTGAATTAATCTTTGCAGGATCTATTTGCCTTATAGGAGGGAGAGTAAGCAGATTTTGTTCCAATAACTTATTCATAATACTATGCAATGATTCATTCAAAGGAGTAAACTTTCTTTCTTTCTTGAAAAACTTAGAAATAGGAGGCACACCTGATGCTGCATTCACATTGTTGTTGATGATGTTTTCATTGAACTTAATGACCTCTCTGTTCAGTTTAAACTTCCCAAATGGTTGTTGACTACTATCACCCTTATCACTCGGAGCCATAGGATTTGCTTGTTCCATTTGACTCATAGTCAGTTGATAATTGTGAAGAGTTGCACACAACTGTTGGAAAGAAGTAAACTCAGAAAACAGAAGTTTTTCTCTAATATCTTTTTGTAAATTAGAAATAAAAATTCTTTGAATATCATTGTCAGGTACTGGAAAAGAAATTTGAGCACATAAATGCTTATATCTACCAATGAAATCAGTCACTTTCTCTTTAACACCTTGTTTACAATGCATTAAATCAATCAAAGTAACTTTAGGACCTATATTGTTTTGAAATTGTTGAATAAAAGCATTTGCAAGTTGTTGGAAAGAAGTGATAGAATAGGAAGGCAACGAGCAATACCATTGCAGAGCTTTATCTCTTAATGTTCTAGTAAACAGTTTTGCAAGCAACCTTTGGTCATGAGCAAAATCGGTACATATTGTTTGAAAGGTCTTAACATGTGTTAGAGGATCACCCTTACCATTATAAAGCTCCAATTGCAGGATTTCAACATGCTTAGGGGGGATAGCTCGAACAATGTCAAGAGAAAGTGGGCTCGCAACATCAAATGTGGGCACACTAAACTTAGATTGATTCATAGAGGCAATTTGTTGCTGTAAAGAAGAGACAGTTTGTGCAAGATTGTTAATGGTCGCTTCAGTCGAAGAGTTCATATTAGACGTGTTAGATTGTGATGGAGGTATTATGTTATTGAAAGAAGGTATTGATTGAGAGTAAGGTGGTGGGACACTATGATAGTTAGTCATAGGAGATGATTGGAAAGGAGGAACACTACAAGGAGGAATGGAATGGTTAAACGAATTGCCCCCTTGTGTCATGTTCATTTGTGGAGATGAAATAGGAACACTCATTGAAGGAATGAATGAAGAAGTCGGATTGAATGAAGGAAGAGGGTTGATTGAAGAAGAAGGATTGCCCCCATAACTGGTGATCATAGGTGGAATGTTTTGTATTGAAGTAGTCATTATGTTTGATGTAAAAGTAGGTGTACTAGCAATAGAAGTTGTTAAAGGAATAGAATGATTGACTTGAGTAGGAGGTTGTGTATAACCTAAAGTTTCAGCACAACTCTTCATAGGCATCACATTCGAATCCACAATGTGTGCAATACTACGTAAAATATCAATTCCATTCTTATCATTTTGAACCATACGTTTTAGACCCTCAATTAATGAAAGAGCTTGACTATCGGGGTATTCTTGAGACATCCATCGCTGAAAATCATCAAATTGGTTATCCAATTTCGAAAGTTGTTCTATAGGAACTTCATGGAGAGATTCTTCATCATTAAGAGGATTAGAGGAATTACCCATGTCCTCGTTAAAAAGGCCATTCAAATTAGGTTCCATCTCCTCGGCAATTAAACCTTGGAAAGACTTAATTCTAAGGCTTCGTCTAATGGGAATAGTGTAAGTAGGGCTTATTGTTGTAAAACTCATGCACTAAAGAGAGAGAGAAGATTTTGAATTTAGAAGTAACAAATTTCAATAAAATCAGCCAATCTCCTAGATTTAAGCTGTTAAATGCAATCAGGACAATCTACCGAAGTTTCAGAAAAAATGTCAGGGACCGTGGCGAACGGAGTGCACACGGTCCTCGCAACTTTTTTTGAAATTTTCAGAGATGAAAGTTATGATGATTTTAAAGCTAATCTGAAAAAATTGAGTGATTTTACGATCTGTAGATAGGCCAAATTAAAGTTGCAATCTCAAAATTGAACCCTACCAAGATTGTTGAAAAATGCAAAATTTGAATTTTGAAAAAGAGAGGGAAACTGGAATTTTGAATTTTATGATTTTAGAGGGAATACTGAAAGCAATGCAAGATTTGAACTTTAAAAGTTGACTCAACTTCATGCAAAATTCAAATTTGAAAGTGGAAATCAAGGTTGTTGTAATTAAGCACTTAATTTCAAAAGTCACAAACTGCAAGAATTTGAATAAAACACTGAAACTTCGAATGAATGCCAACACACTTTTCAGATTTAGGATAGTAAGAAACACAATTTTAACACAAAATTTCAATTTCAACAATTTTTGAATGATTATAAGCCTTTATCCAAGCAATCACTAGACCAACTTTGACTTTAATTTTGAAAGTGTTAGAATTGATGAAATCAGCCAAGATTCTGGATTTTAGCAGAAAAATACAGTAAGATCTAGCTCCCGAAATTTCAGAAAAAATGTCGGGGACGATGGCACTCGGGGTGCACACGGTCCTTGCAACTTTTTTCAAAATTTTCAGGGATGAGAGATATTATGATTTTGTTGCGGAATCCAAAGTTACAACCGATTTGGAGGTGTTTTGATCAGTGAAATCATCGGTCAAATGTTGAATCAAGAGGGTTTTAAAAATTAGGGTTTTGACACTTAACCACTTAATTTTTAGAATTAAAGCACAAGTATGAATTGACAATTTGCAATAGAAGTGTAGATCTAAAACAAGCATTAATAATTAAACATTTCACAAGCTCAATTGCTAAAAAGAAAATTTAGGGTTTTTATGCAATTAACCTCTAAAATTTGCCAAAAGATCAAACATGGAAATGTAATTAAGGAAGCCAAAAATTTCAGATCTAACCAAGAATAATCAGAATTAGGATGTTCACGTCGGGTTCACCAAAATGTAAAGCGGAAAATCGAACCCTAGGTGTTCCCCCACTCCAAGGAGAGAGAAAGGAGGTCACTAGGGTTGACGGTTTTCACTTGGGAGAGACTTTACATTCAAAAGAGGGGTTGAAACCCACAAGATCCAATCCCACACAATGCAAGACTAGATTCTAAATGAGTTTCAAGGGTTAAGACATCAAGGATACCCTCTTTTGTAAAGAATGTGGATAGAAGGATTGAACTAGGAATGCATGTAAAGTAAGAAAGATTCGCTTGTAGACAGAAATAGAAACACAGGATGAAGCTACGGACCTGAAATTAGCAGTAAAATGTCGAGACGGTGTTGTCCTACAAATTTGAGCGAAAGTTGACGGGACGATGGCGCCCGAAGTGCACACGGTCCTCCGAAAAATCCGCGAAACGAAGGGGGATCTGTTCGTCTCTGCACAAGGGTTCCAGATCTTGAATTACAGCCGCGTACCTGCAACCTACACACAGAAAAGAGAGGACGATTGGGGGGTTAGGGATTAGGGGTTTGCCTGTAGGTCAAACCCCGGCTTTGGAATTAACCAAGAAATGAGAATGCTGTAAATGTAAGTGTTTGTAATGTAATCAAGTACTGATACCTTGTTGTAAGAATGTTTGTATTCTTACATGCGAAGGTGTAATGATGTTGTATGTTATATGTTGTAGGTGATCCTCTTCAATGGTTGAATCCTTGTCTTGAATGCAACACCTAGCCTTGAATGGAGACCTAGAATGCTCAATTGCTTGAAGGGATGCTTGAATGCTTGAATGTTTGAATGTTTGCCTATCGCTTCTGCGTCTTTCACACATATGTTTTTTCTCCCCCCTTTTCGGGAAGGGGAAATGTAGTTTATAGACTTGTCAAATAGGGTTAAGAGACTGATTTTTCTGACCTTAGGCCGACCCAGGAACATTATTTTCCAAATTGCAAACTTAAAGACCCGATGCCCAACAAGAGACCGGGCCCAAAATAGGGCCAGGGACCAGGGCGCTGGGCGCCATGGTTCCACCTCCTGGGACAGCAAGGTGCAAGGAGGATCAGGCCAAGGTGCAAAAAAATGCAGTTTTTGATGTCATAAACAGGTTTCGGGGTCTCCATTCAGGTTCAACGTTGTGCCGCCATCGTGAAGACCCAAATGCAGTCGAAATTGCAAGTGTCGCAATTTTAGGACGCTGCACTAACAATTCAAAATGGGTCCCGACTACTAGGCCATGTTAGGTACCCATGTACAAATGTAATGCAATCTCTCACAAATGGAGAAAGAGAGAAAAAACCAGTGGGAAAAAAACTTTCCCCCCAAAAGAGAGATGAAAACACAAAATGCTACCAATGAAGAATGAGAAGAACAAAACCTCATTTGACGAAAAAGTCCCCCCCATAAGAGAGAAGAGGAAAGACAACGAAGATCCCTTCAATGTAGAATCTCTTGTAAAGATGGTTCAATGACGTCGAACAACATTCCTCCTCATTAGGAAGAAATAGAGCCAATATTGCTCCAAGAATGTCAAAGTTTGACAAAACCAGGTACCATTGTCAATGAAGAATGGTCAATAAATCACTCTCTGCAACATGATAAAGATCAGGCATGAAGACAACTTGTATGACAATCAACTAGATACTCAAACTACATACATTATCAACTAGAGACATGTACCAAGTCTCAAAAGATAGTTCCTATTCTATTGAATACAGGAGGATTACATCAAATATGTCATCATTGACAAAGTAAAAAGAGGTGTGGCACTTTATATTAGTGTGAGTACAACATAGCTTATGCAAGAGAATACAACATGACATGACAAGGATGCAAATATGGAAACAAGAAGATGTTGCCACCAAAAAGATGTGTTGTAGAAGACTGCAAATGAAGATGCCTCTGATTGGTATGTCGCCAAGAAAATGTAGGAGCAACTAGCCCCCCTGACTGTCAATTGGAGGATGCTGCAAGACAAGTATGATAGGTGGACAAAAACACCCTTTTCTCCAATTTGCTTATTTCTGAAAAAATATTTTTAAAAGACTTAAAAAATCTTATTAAAAATATTTATTAAAAACTTTATTAAAAAATAAAGAAAAAAATACACAATTTTTTCATTAAAAAAACTTTATTTAAACAGTAAAGAAAAAAAATTATTTTTGACATTTAAAAACTTTATTTAAAAAAACTTAAAATAAAGAAGAACCAATAGACCCTGTGATGGTAGGATCCCACCTACCACATCTGTGACAAGATATTATGCTCTAATACCATGCAAGAATTGGCTATGAAGGTAGCCACCCAAGATCTAGAGGCAATGGAAAGCACAAGAACGAGAGAGAAATAATATGACAAGAATAAAATATATTCCTATCAATGATGCAAATAGCTAGATGGATAAAAAAATGTACATAAGTCTTCTTATATAGGCAAGGTAAAAGGAAAGAGAGCACACAATAATGACATGTGGCTCAATGAAATGCAAGGGTAGGTAGGAGTTAGTTAGAACTCAACCACTTGACACAACCACCTAAAGTGGAAATGCTCCAAGTACTCCTATGCAATTCCCTAACTAAGCTTAAGTAAAGTGTAATTATATCCTAGGGGATAAAATAAAATAAATTAATTAAACCAATGTGTATAATTGTGTTGTACAAAAACATTATGAGGAGTTGCCTTTTATAAATAAGAGGATTTTATAAGACATCATAGGAGCAAGGTTCTAATATAATTTGGGTTGAATGATGAGGATTCATAGGGTATGCATAGGATATATATAAGTTATTATAATAGTATTATTTTTGTATGCTGGAAATGTGGTCTTCCACCTGCAAGAGGGAAAACACTTCAAACACACCAATAAAGCATTGCATTAGATGTTAGAAATCAAAACACATGAATAGATTAAAAACTCTAAAATCACCTCATTGTCCTCTATCTCTAAAGATCTCTAAGATTCAAGGTGGCCCTCACTTGGAAGAGCCAAGTTTGTTAGCTTGTTCTACTTCAGGGTCTGTACTTGTTTGTGCTCTTTGGATTTGCTCATACACAGTTTCCCTTCTTTGAGTAGCAATCTCCTCAGGTTGTGTCTCACATTTAGTTTGATCAGATGCTTGTACATGATGTACTTTTTTATAAGAAGCCTCCTCTCTTTAGATAGCTAGTTCTTCTTGTCGCCTCTCATTTTCTTCATGCTCTTGTTCTTTTCTTGTCTTTACCATTGCATGGTGTAGCACCTCTTGCCATGATTCTTTGTTTGGTGTTACTTTGTATCTCCATCGAGGCCTTTGATGGTGATCTCTCTTTTGCACATGTTGAACATGTTGGCCATATCCAAGTCCTAATTTGTCTTTTGCCAATTGTGAATGGGGTTGTATGGGTTCTAGGATGCCCTCTTGGCGCTTTCCAATAGGTCCTTTTCCTTTGTATCCCATGTGTTGCATGATGCCAGTTGAGGATGTCTTTGTCATCTAATTCTTCAGCCAATGTGCCCATTTGGATAAATTTACCATCAAACTTCTTTATGGGTTGTGTTGCCTGATGTCTCAATGTGGAAGGTTGTCCATGAGATTTTGGTGATGTTGGTAAATTAGATAGACACAGGGGTTCAAAAGAGTATTCCCCCATACCTTGGTCCTTTATCTTCATCTTTTGCTAAAAATTCATGGATAGGGACTTGAGTTTTTCTTGATGGTTGGATGATGAGGAAGCTTGGGCCTCCCTGTTGTGTGGAACTAGGTTATTTTGAGTTGCCCCCATAGCATTGCAGTACTGAAAGGGTTAGTATCTGCTGATATTGAAATTTCTTGTCTGTTGTAGGGGAATTTGAGACATTGATGGTACATGGAAGGTACCGCTTGCATTTTATGGATCCAAGGATGACCTAATAATATGTTGTATGTCAAGTCTATGTCCAAGACTTGTCACAATGTGTCTCTTTGCACTGGTCCTACCTGAATGGGTAGTACCATTGTTCCTTCGGATGACCTTTCTTCATCATAATAAGCTTTGATAGTGATCTTCTTTTTAGGGTCAATAGCTTGTTCGGAGAAGCCCGATGCATGAATAAGATTTAAGGTACATATATTGAGACCATCTCCTCCATCTATTAGCACTCTTTTCACCCGATGTTTGTAGACTAGGACTTCGATATGGAGCAGGGTATTGTGTGGATGACTCAAGGAGACGTCATCGTATTTTGAAAAGGATATGTTTTGTGGCACTATCATATGTGCCACCATGCCTTGGAACCAATCGATATCCAGATCGTTTGGAACTATTGTTTCTACAAGAGATTGCTCCAAGATATCTTTATGCCTTGGTGAGAGTTTAAGCAATTCTACTGTTGATATCTAAGCGGGTGTCCTTTGTAGTTGATCGACCAAGTTATATTGAGTCTTAGGGATAGTTGTTGCTTTAGATGTGTTCCCCTTCAAGAAATATTTTTGAGCCTTCTTTGTCACATTTACCGGCCCATGCTCTTGTTTATCTTTGATCTTTATGACATTTACTTTATTGTCGCATGTCTATATGTGATTTATGGTGTTTTCATATATGTGATTGATGCAAGCTCCTTTGTTATTGTTTAACGTTGATGCTCCTCCCTTGTCGTAATTAGGAAGAGGATTTTTGAAAGCCTCACGATCACCATTGGTTTTATGTCCATCGATCGTTATGTCTCCCTTGTCTATCATATCTTGAACTAGGTTTTTCAACCTCATGCAATTATTTGTTCTATGCCCCTTGTTTCAATGATAATCACAATAATGTGAGTCATTCCACCATGGTGGTTTGACTTGGGATTCAAAGTTGCTTATGACTGGCAATGTAATAACATTGTTTGCAAATAGCTATTGAAATGCAGATTCCAAGGTTTGTCCCAATCGTGTATATGTTATTCGATATGGGGGAGGTGGAGTGTTAGAGTTACCCCTTGGTTGTTGTTGTTGGCTCGATAGTTTTTTTTTTTTGGTTCCCTTGGCTGGTAGTACGTTGATAATTGTTAGTGCCTTGATTGGCAATTCTTTGATCATTGTTGGATGTTGTGTAAGTCATCACTGGTTGCTTAGACTTTACATTATTGGCATCGACTATACCATCATTAACGACATTTTTGTTTCTAGTCCAAAACTTGGACTTGTTTGAGTTGTTGTTATTATATTGATTGATATAGGTATTATTGCTTGACGAACTAACACCTTCCTTGGAGAACCTCAAGGTCCCTTTCTTGATGGAGGCTTCCTCTACTTGGATGCCATTCTCAATCAGCTTTGTAAAAGTAGGTAGACATTGTAGTTTGAGTATACAACTCATTTCACTATTCAAATTGTCTATAAAGATCTCCATATTTTCCTTTTTCAGGTACATCGAGTGGGTACCTTGAGACCATATGTCTCCATCATTGTAAGAACACTATGAATGTTTCATTATTCTTTTGCTTCGTATTGCATATGTCAAGCATAGTGATCTCATGTTGGATATTGCAGGAGTATTATGTAATGAATTTATTCACCAACTCATCAAATGATATGATGGGAGGTGTTAGTTTTGACAACCACTCCAATGTTTGCCCTCCCAAACTTCTTGGGAATAGCCTCATCAAGTATGTATCGTTATGAACAAACTCCAAGCTCATAATACAAAATTCCCTAACGTGATCTCGAGGATCACTCTTACCATCGTATTTATCATACTTTGGTATATTTGAGTTTAGCGGGAAAGGTATCATGTTTAGCCTCTTGTCAAAAGGGTAAGGACAAATGTCCTCCAAAGAATACCTTGTTGTAGACCCCTGTTGCAGATCTTGCATTTTTTCGTTGGAGTGCTTGAATTTGTTGCATAATGTTAGCTAAGGGAACATTTTCTTCATTGGACCTTCGACGATGGGCATCTCCTTATTCACTAACATTGTCATAATTACAGGTATCATCTTGGTTGTGGGTGTTGTCTTGATCATGGGTATGATTTTGGGTGTCATCTCCTCTTAGGTGCTCTTGATTTTGGGTATTGTATGTATAGGTCCTTGCCCTTGTTTGTGAGATTCTTTCATCAGTATTCCTTAAATTTCCTATGTCAAAATCATCAGGAATCCTGACTCCTTTACTAGTTACCATGAGGAGATATTTTTGTTTATCTATGCATGTAAGCCTTTCCATGAGTTTTTCGAAAGTGACATTCTCTTGACATTGTTGGACAAGCTCCTCAGTGATCTCTTCTTCTTCCATGTTCGTATTAAAAGGATTGGACTCTATTTGACTCATACTTGATTTTGGTTATGGATCCTTTCCTTTGTTTTTCTAAGATCAAGTGATAGTGGGCATCAATAGATTTCTATAGTACTAGCGGTGTTCAAGCGAACTAGAGGTGTTCAAGCGAACTTTTGCCAATGAAGAAAATTGGCGAAGGTGGGGAAATATTTTTGAGGGGGGTTTGAACGAACTAGGGGTGTTCGAGCGAACCCCCCTGTAGGGTTCAATTGAACCCGCCATCGGACATGAGTTCGATTGAACCCCAGGTGGGTTTGTGGGTTTGATCGAACCCATTTTAAAACTATTTTTTTAAAAAAAATTATAAAAATCGAAAATGACAGTTTAACTATCATTTTCAAGTTTGGAGTTTTCTATGTCCAGAGGGGGTTAGAGCAAACCCGACATCAACGCCACATCACTGTGCCCTATCAGCAACAGCCAACGCTTCTCACCTTTCAACTTTCAACTTACATTATTTCAGGTGCACAAAATAACCTTTTTTTTTGTTTAATAATATTTTTTTTATTAAATTTATTTAAAAATTAATAAATAATTTGTTTGTTAATTAATTTTTTTAATTAAATAATTGTATATTTATTGTTTTTCAGCATTTTAGAAAAACATTTGAAAATTTAATGTTTTGATTTAACGTCAACTTGTTTTTAAAATTAAATAACTGTATATGTATTTTTTTTTCAACTTTTTAAAAAAATGTTATGAAAAACTTAGAAAACTAAGGTAGTAAATTAAAACTTAGAAAAATGTTAAGAAAAAAATTAACAAAATTAAAAATTAGAAAAATGTTACAAAACTAAATATAATAAATTAAAACTTTAGAAAAATTAATAAATTTAAATTTAAAAAAACATTATAAAACTTAGATAACAAATTTAAACAAATTGGACAAAATAAATCCTCTACATGACCCCTTTTTACATCCTATTACACGCACAAAATGATCCCTTAAGACCACATATGCCCCTGACGACACTATATGTCCCCTTACAACCATAGAGGATCACATAGTGGACCCTAAGGGCTCATATGTGGTCCTAAGGGGTCACACATGTGTTCTAACACATGTGTGACCCCTTAGGACCGCATGTGATCCCTTATAAAATTCTAGTGTGTACGACATACCCCTTAGTCCATCACATAGTATCCCAAGGGGTCATATGTGGTCCTAAGGGGTCACACATGTGTTAACAAATGTGTGGCCCGTTAGGAGCACATATGGCCCCTTATAACATCCTATTGTATACAACATGTACCCCTTAGGATCACATAGTGTCCTAGAAGGGGTTATATGTGGTCATAAGGGGTCATGCATGTGTGTTCTAACACTGTACATGTGTGACCCCTTAGGACCACATATGACCCCTTATAACATCCTAGTGTCTACGACATACAATCCCTTAAGATCACATGTACAGTGTCCTAAGGGGTCATGCATGTGTTCTAACACATGCGTGACCCCTTAGGACCACATATGACCCCTTATAACATCCTAGTGTACATACGACATTCCCCTTAGGATCACATAGTGTCCTAAGGGGTCATATGTGGTCCTAAGAGGTCACATGTGTGACCCCTTAGAACCACATATGACCCCTTATAAAATCCTAGTGTGTACGACATATCGATCCCTTAAGATCACATACATTAGTGTCCTAAGAGGTCAAAAATATGTGGTCCTAAGGGGTCATGCATGTGTTCTAACACATGTGCGACCCCTTAGAACCGCATATGACCCCTTATAAAATCTCTCTTCCCTTAATTTGCTCAGCTGGAATGTGTTATATTTTTTTAAAATTATGTTTTAATTTAGTACGTGATGTATATATCTTTAATGGTCGCTCTCTTTCTTTCTCACTGAAATTAATGTTAGATCTCTCTCTAGATGTCATGATTTAAATGATCTCCCTCTCTCTCTCATTAATGTTTTAATAATTTAAAATGTATGTATGCGATCTAAATAGTTAAATTATATATGTTTTAGATGTATATATATCTTTAATGATCTCTCTCTCTCTTAAATTAATGTTACCTCTCTCTCTCTCTCTCATTAATGTTTTAATAATTTAAAATGTACATGTATGCGATCTCTATATATAGATAAATTTATATATTTTTAAATAATGATCTCCCTCTCGCTCAAGCTTTAAAATTATTTATTAAAAAATTTGAATTATGTGAGAACTTCATGTATATATATATATATATATATATATATATATATATATATATATATATATATATATATATATATATGAATTATGCGAGAACTTCACATGTGTATATTTTAATTTTTAATGAGCTCAATATTAACGATCTCTCTCTCTAGAATTTAACTGATTTTAATTTTTAATTTTTTAAATTGAATGCACTTCATGTGTGTGTGCTTACGTATTTATTTTAACTTTATGACCTACCTATATAGATAGCGTCCTAGGATCCATTCCATGATCATGTACATGATTAGGATCCACCTGCATAGACTCCTGATTTTGAGACACATGATGATATAGATCCTCCACACCAAGATCCCATGTTTCCTGATATTGCTACCATTTTCCACTACAGTGACTGTGAGCTACAAAGGTTGAGGGTCATATTAGATGACCCATGGATTGATAGTGTGTACAAGAGTACATATGAATCAATTTTTGATAGTTTGTAGACATTGAGGGACCACTTAGTTAGTCACACCTTATTTTCACCTGAGCTTATAGCTGATATTTATAGACAGTTGAGGAGTGAGGTGAGGGGTTGTGATTCTTTTGTTGATGTCGTGAGTGTGGTCTCAAAGGAGACCATCAAGGAGATATTTTTTCCAATGTATCAGGAGAAGAGTAAGGTGAGAGGATATCAGGTCATGAGATGTATCGATCCATAGGTTGCATCATTGATTTACCCACACTTCTTAGCTGCCCATGATCGTTATCCTAATAACGACCAGATACCATTATACTTTGCACAACAGGTATTTTCTAAGGTTCATTGTCAGATGAAACCAAACTACCTTGATATTCCAACATATTATGGATAGGGGAGGAGCAGGATTAATGACAAAGATGCATATCGTAGGTGTGATAGAGCTTCGCCTAGACACAGGGACCTTGTTGGCAAGAGATTTCCGGCAGCAGTCCCAGCCCTCGCCCCCATAGCTGATCACGTTGTGATTGCTTCTCAGAGAGAAGAAATTGACGGGATTGGACATATTGCATCAACAACAACCACCATATCATCTGACAGGATAGGCAAATATATGATGAGCTAACCACGTTCAAGATCATCCACAGATCATGCATCTTCTAGTCACGGGGTGGCTTCAGATTCACATGATCAGTATATTACTGGTGGCATCCCCTCCCGGGGTGGAGTAGCGTCTATAATAGGAGGTGGTAGACATGTACAGATGTCGCAATATTTAGCCGAGGACCTGCTACATTCTTACCATTTTATTTCATCTTGACTTGGGATACCATTGGCTTTTGTTAGAGAGGAGATTATCAAAGACGGGCATGCTACCGCTGCATCGATGCATACCCCGAGGCAGTCACAACATTCTCATCACTCTACGGATGCCTCGGGCACTGACCCACCTACAAATCACTCTGTTGCTGCAGAGGAGGAGATACAAGATGATCAGGTTCATATCACAAATGAGGACTTGGATTCATTTGAGAAGCTGTGAGGTTTGAGCCATATTGGATTTATGGATATGCTACTATAGTGAAACACTTCATCCACGATGCCTAGTCATCTAGTTAGCCCCTTACACTCCTCAGTCATATGTATAGCCAGAGAGAGATATGTAGGCACAAGTGATGTGGTTGATATGATCACATGACATGATCAGACTATACAACCTACTCCTGATACACAGGTATGTACATGTGCGTTTATTTTTTTACAAGATGTATATGTTTTAATGTATGATAAATCTATATAGGTCATTTAATAAATAATAGAAGTTAACTTGTATCATTTAAATTGATCCTGGACTAATCCTTAGATACATGTATATATGTATATGTATAACAGTTAGCTCATGTCACTCCTAGCTTGAGCTCTGAGCGTGTGCATAGGAGAGATTCTTTTGATGCTACACAGGTTGTTAGTGGACAGGTTAGTTATGATTTTTTGTATATATGTACATGTATGTATGTGTGTTACAATTTATATTTAAATTTAAATTTAACTAGTTGGATTTGATTATATTTAAAAATATGCACATATTTATATGTGTAGAGATATATATTTAATATTTAAATAAATTCTACTTTTGCAGGGGTCTATTGGACATCCAGACTCTCACCAGGACTCTCCCTCAGATGGTCTCTCTGTTCGTGGCCGACATGATGCATGTTGATTTGCTGGACTTTAGAGCTCATTTGTTTATCTTTTTATATATGTACATTTTAGACTTTCATATTATATATTTATGCATGTATGAAGTTTTTAGATTATACTTTATACAGTTTGTGTTTGATCATATTATATATTTCATACATGTATGTTCTGATTAATTAAGACAAACAGGTTTTCAGGACTCGAAACCTTTAACAAAGGAGATTAAAAAAAGACAATAAAAACTCCAAAGCTTATAAACCGCTTACAAAACGACTGGCAAAAAAGCCAGCAAACCAAAAAGACAGCTAAAGATAAAAACAACAAAGAAACAAGGAAAGCACTAGACAGCTATAGTCTTCAGTAGGTCCTCCGCCTTTTTCACCAACTAGTCATAGGTGGCCCCAACAACTTTGAGATCTTCCAGGTCCTTGTTAGGTTTCTTTTTTTTCTTTTTGCCTCTGGTTTGGGTTCTGGGTCCTTGAGCGTCCCCTATTCCTTCAGTGTCTGGGTCAATATCCAGGGTCTCCTTCTCTTCATCCAGTTTGCTGATGAGAGTATTAGTGTTGTGATTGAATTTGTGTACATGTAGATAGATTAAAAAAAGATTGATATGTTTATTTAAATTTTACTACATGTAACATGTATATGTAGATATGCATTGAATTTAAATGAAATTGTGAACAATATATCCACTCCACTATACAAGCCATGAACAATATAAAAATCACACTTGTTCATATCAAATGAACAAACTCAAGTTAATGAACATATTCAATAATTTAAATTCTAGGTGTACTAAATAGTTCACACCATGTACTTCTAGGTGTACTAAATAGTTCACACCACATCAAGTGGTTCAGACCGCTCTTCAATTATTACACACATGTCTTAATTTAATATCAAATTTACACATACATCCTAATTTAATATGCATTTTTAATTAAATAAATACATGTCCTAATTTACTTTACATACATGCTAAATTATTTTAACAACTTACAAATTACATATGCATACATGCATTTAGAATTAGATAGACTATACATCCTAATCAAGTGCATACATCGGACCTTAACACATTTTCAACTCATCCACATGTCCCAATTTACTTTACATATGTGCATGTAAGTATTATTTAACATGTACATTAACTTCATACATCCTAATTTAATGTAATTAAAAATTTCATATTTAACTAAACAATATATGGTCCACACAAGCCATATATATATATCAAATATTAAATTCAAACACTTTAATGTATTTAATAATTTATTCAAGTTTGTCCAAGGGGTTGAGCTTAACTAGTTAAAACACTAGGTTCTCATTATGGAGACCCAAGTTCAATTCCCAATAGGGACATCTAAAGTGGAATTCTAAGTTGTGACTCTTGGCCTTCCATAGGATGAGGAAGGTCTTGGGGTCAATCTAATCAAACATACTACTACTACTACTACTACTACTACTAATAATAATAATAATAATAATTCAAAGATATGTAATGGGGATGGGGCCCCTTACTATGGCCCATTGGTTCATAGCTCCAGTCAAAAACTATTCAGGCTTCGACCAATTACCTATCAAAAATAATAATAATAATAATTTATCCACGTTTCAAAACAATTTAAGTTCTAATTTATCAACTATTAATTCAATTCATGGGTTGAAACATATGTACTTTGGTTTACTAAATAGTTCATACCACATCAAGTGGTTCAGACAGCTCTTCAATAACACTTAATATTTTCTCATGATCTTCACTATCTAGTCTCCACTTTTGAGACCTCCCGCAACGTGGAACTGTATGAAGAATTAGGCCAACAACAATGACCAAGTGGCTATACTAATATACCTTGTTGTCAATATGGTATTAAGTGAAATGAATCCCATGTTGAACAATTTTAACTTGTTTGAAATATGCCCCTTGCACTACAACTGAGCCTGCATGTACATGTATATAAGAAACGAGAAATTAAAAATTTGCATGTAAGCGAGTTGTGTACATATAAAAATTAAAACATGCACAGATGTGTATGTTTAAAATAAATTTATTTAAAATAATTTAAACGTTCAAATCAGTTCAAACCTGTGGGAAAGGACATTCCATCGCTCATTTCATATTTTGTTAACTTCTTTCTCTCTTCTGTGCAACGCAATAAATAATAACTAACACCTTCTATATTTCCATCTTCTGCTATGACTACAAAAATATCTCCTGCAATTTGAAACAAGTTAAATAAATTTAAAATGTATGTACTCAATTTAAATTATATAGTTTATTTATATGTACACAACATTTTTAAAGGAAATAAATATATATAATTTAAATATATGTATACATCATATACCTTTTTTAATCAATCTTGAAATATGGTCATAATCACCAGAAATCAAAGAAATGTCTTCAAAGATTTCATCCTCATTTGAATCCTCGTATGTGTTAGAAACATCTAGTGGCACCAATTTCCATTCACTAACATATCCAAGCTCTTGGTTCTTGCAATCAACATAGTTTTCCAAAATGCAGTCAGTACAAAAACATAAATAATCCCTATTGTACAATATCCATGGGCGATTATCTGTACTCGTTACACAATGCAAAGATCTTGTCCTCTCCATGCTCTTGCATCCATGCATTGATCTTCTATCCACATCTGCAAAATGTACATGTGTACATGAGCATACGTGTAGATCAAGTTGTTAAATTAAAACATTTGAACTAGAAACATTTTAAAAAATTAAAAAAACATTTAAATAAAACACTAAAAGAGAACACGTACTGGTTATCTCCCAAAACACTCTATATGGAATGGGTCTATATGTTCTCAATGATGATTCACCAGGATAACTAGGTTACACAAAGTGTTTCTTACACCATTCAACAACATCATGTGCATCGTCTATACGATCTCCTGTATAATTTATTTGATGCTTTCTTAGAGCACGTTTGATACAAGCTCCTGCACCATCATGTTCACCCTTTCTATGACCACTCTAAAAAAAACTCCAAACATGGTATTTTGTCATTTTGATGATATCTACAAAGTGCATAAAATGGCCTTGAATATTTGAATTGTGTCGCACATTCATTAGACCAAACAAAATGTTTAACTATTGTTATGCCTCTCTCTTTCAAATATTCAAAAAACTTCTTAAAGCAATGTTGTACAAAAATTGTGTCATTCTCCTTATCATCATTGATATAGAAGTGGTACTCTTTCTTAATGACACGATTTTCAAATGTACTATCAATACCATCCAAATCCATTTGTGCATGTCGATAACACACATGCACCATAATAGTGATTTGCTTTGAAAAGTAATACTCTAATTGAATCTCTTTTTGATGTGCAAAAGAGTGATTTTTTGCGAAGTCCACTACAAATAGAATAGTTCCAAGTGGGAAAGTGTCTTTTAATGTTTTTAAATTGTTCTTCTTTCCACTTGGCAAAAAAACCATGACATATGTATGGTTTTATCAACTTACAAAATTTTTTCCATAAATGTTCCAATAGGTATTTCCTCTTCTACATAATCTAACCTTGTAGATTCCTTTCCCTTTCAAATTTTTTGTACTCGTAACTCTTGCAATTTACCATCTTCCCCATGTCAGTATCTTCATCTCTCAAAGGCAATTTAGCCAACTCCCCGCATGTTCCACAAATTCCTTTTATGCAATTTATTTGATCAATTGCATTATCATCTGATTTATCACATAAGATGGATGCTATGAATTGACTTGTTCGTTTAGGATGAGTTTTTTCATAACCATCACTATCTTGGAGAGGCCACAGAGGTAGGGGCGTTGTTAGGGGCTCTTCTTCTAGAACTATAACATTGTCATTGAGAGAGAGGGGACAACAACAAATTTTGAAGACTTTGTTTACCTTCACATAATTTGTCCAATCTTTATATGAGGCTTTGTTTTAGTAAACAACACATACAATTCATGTTTTGTTGTGTCTAACCAATGTTTCACATGGAGATTAGAATGATCAAGGTCAATCCTTTGCTTGATAACATCTTTACTATTTGATGAAGGATGAGTATTATCATTCTAAAAACTTGTCACGAAGTTCCTAACAACATCTTCAATTCTATCAGAACGAGGAGCTCTACACATAATTTTCCAATTCCCTTCTGAGGTAGTATCATCCAAACTCTTTCTCCTTTTTACATATTTTGATATTGTCCTTCTACTAAAACCAAACTCATATGACAATGAAGATATTTGTCTTTTTTGAGGCAATCTTTTATTTACTAAAGATGTCAACATCACTCTTCTTGAAATGGTCTTATCTACTGTTCGAGATTTTTTACCAATGTTCTCCAAACCTTTCTTAACATTATCAACAATAGATTTTTGTAGCTGAGAAGTTTTCCTCTTTTGACTTGTTGTATATATACCCAACAATTTTAGTGGATCTATTAAGTCTTTACGAGTAAGTACAATTGATAACAATTGAGTTTTCTCTAGTGTAGTATCAAGATTATTTAAATGAGACATTATTTCTTTTGTACTTTTATTCATTGACCTCCTTTTAGTATGTTTATGTTCTTCACTGAGACGTTTCAACTCATCCACATCCATTTCAAGTAAATGATCTAATTTTTATAAAAAATATTTATCTTCACCTGTTTAGCTAGATCCACAATATGCTCATCCATACCGGTGGTAGGAGGTAAGGAGCCTGACCCCTCTCCTTCAACCTCCATTGGTTCAACTTGGGCAAGCTCCTCCCCATGTTCATCAACTATATTGTTTTCTTCAATAGGTTTGTTTACCTCGACTCCCGCTTGAGAACTCCCTTCTTCTCGAGCCCATTCTGCACATAATTTAAGATGATAGAGAATATTTTTAATGCAATGAAATTCCAAGTTTAATTTGAAACCAAATTTTCAAGTCATTTAGTAAGACCTAAATATTATGTCATAACAGGTGGACTATTATGTCACATTTAAGACCTATTATTGCATAATAGACCTCCTAATATCATATGTAATAGGTCCTAATATCTGCATAATATAGGTCTTAAGGGGACTCTTGAGTATAATGTGAAATATTTTTGCATACGTCTAGTCATATAAATAGAACCTATTATGACATAATAGGTTCTAAATTTAAGTCATATTTAAGACCTATAATCACATGTAATAAGTCCTAATATCACATAATAGGCCTTATTATTACTTAATATGACCACATATGCAAAAACATTTCACATTAATATACTTGACTCCCCTTAAGACAAATTTATTATGTGATATTAAAGGACATATCACATGCAATTAAGTAGGTCTTAAATATGATATAAGTTAGAACCTATCATGACATAATAGGTCTTATCAATTATGACTTAGTACATGACCATGTATGCAAAAACTGTAAAGTTCTGATGCCAATAGCTAACAAGATGAGAGGGGGGGGGGAATCATACAAACTTAATCTTCCATAAAATCAATAGATTCAACCTCGGTAACTTAAACTTTAGCAATATAACCAAAAATTGCTAAACATGCTAACTCATAAACACATAATCATCATAACACATATAACACCAAATTTAACGTGGAAACCCAAATAGGGAAAAACCTTTGTGGGATTTCGGACCCACTAAGAAATATACTCTTCTAGAGTATGCTCGGTTAAAAGCAAATCCTGTTAAAGATTACAAACACATTGCTAGATGTGACCCGGTTAAGGGATTTCCCTCAGATCTGTTAGGATCTTCACTTTGTTAGAAGTGACCTTGTCAAAGGATTTCAAACACTCAACTAGAATGTTACCTTGCTAGAGGGTTTACAAATAAGACTGTTAAGTCCACTCGGTTAAGAGATTTCTTGTCACTTACAAAATAAACAATAGTGATAAATATATATCTGCAACTTCACATCTAAAATGCTAAAGCAGATTCTTATTTTCTCAAAACAATCTTGTCATAGGACTTATCTTGTCCCTCTGCTGGGCTCCTTACTCTGTTATTCAAAACAGGTCTTCAAGCTTATGTGCTCGGTAATCACTATGTAGCATCCCTGTGCTTACACTTGCCCACATACATTGTTCATCAACAATTCCTTATTTATAAACAATTTCCTAATCGCTAAATCTCCTTGATCACATTTCCCATGATCAATCTTAGCCATCAGATCTTCAATCTTGACCAGGTTCAATGTATCCTTCGATCTGAAAATGTTTTACCTTGCCTAGGGACTTGCATTCCTTTCTTGGAACTTGCACAAGGTTATTGCGGTTCAATCTACATTGTAGATCTTCCTCCTGATTTTCCATCACCATAGATCCTTAACAAACTTCATGCACGACATACCAATTATTTAATCAACTCCAACTCATCATTGTGCTTCATTAAATAATGCATGTATTCATCCAATACGATCTATCATAACTTGGTTGCAACTCGGTAAATACTAAACTTTACTTGGTAGACATTCCGCCTTCATTAACCAATATTGATAACCGTAGGGTTTACCGACTAGGTTCTTTGCTTGGTGACATAGTATAGTATTAACCTTACAATCAACAACATATGTAAGATATCAAAACAATCTAAACATCATGATCTCATCATTGTCTAACTCGGTAATAGTTGCCTATTGAATATCTTATTTCTCCCCTTATTCATCACATTCTTTCTGTGTCTTTTATCGACATCTTAATTCTCTTCAAATCAATCTTCTCAAGATATGGCAACATCATACTGAATCAGGAAATCAATTTCTGGACATCAATGACAAAATAATGTTATAAAGATAGTTATCATCCTTTTTCAGTTATATCAAATAATCTTCAACAACCTTCTCAATATCCTTAATGAATATCAACAATCTCCTTCTATTGAAATGCCAACAATCTCCCCCTTTGGCATTGATGGCAAAACCAACAATTAAATGTTAATACCAACAAGATATTCAAATTGATTTGAATTCAAATTGTTGTTAGACTTCTCCTATTATCCTTGAGTCTTCTGAGATGTTGTCTTGCATTTAGTATTCTCCCTTTTGCAGTAATCTTCTCCCCCTGTCATTAGTCTTCTGTTATTTTCATCATTTAGGACTTTACCATTTAGTCTTCTCCCCCTTTGACAACAATGCCAAAAAGTAAAAGAACTAAATCATGAACTCTTCTGCTGTGAAGTGCTTGCTTTTGCTGTGTTACACACGTATCATTTCAGTCTCGGTCAAAGCAACTTGTCTCTATTCACTATTTCCTGCACACCTTTAGAAAACCTTCTAAAGTGTGTAAATCAGCATCAATCCACACATAATATTCTATAGATTCATCGAATTGATGATTTCACCGAACTCTGTCAATGAGTAGAAGATAGGGGTAGGACCCCTAACTTGCTTCTGAGATACTCAAAAGTGTCCCTTGGCAGTGGCTTTGTGAAGATGTCTGCTAATTGCTCCTTTAAACTGATATATTCTAGCACAACTTTCTTTTCTTGAACTTCTTCTCTGAGATAATGATACTTTATAGATATATGCTTTGTCTTAGAGTGCATTACCGGATTCTTTGAAATATTAATGGCACTAGTATTATCATAGAATATAGTTACTGGCTCGGTAACCTTTTCATTTATACCTTCCAACAGTTGTTTGATCCATGCTATATTTGTGCAATTCAATGTTGCAGCAACATATTCAACTTCAGCTGTTGACTGTGAAATGCATCCTTGTTTCTTGCTAAGCCAACTTACTAGTCTTTCTCCTAAAAAGAAAGCTCCACCACTTGTGCTTTTCCTGTCATCAATGTTGCCTACCCAATCAGCATCAGTATAAACTTTTCAATTAGAATCATTTCTCTTTTCATATACTAAGCCATAATCTTCAATGCCTCTCAGGTATCTGAAAATTCTCTTGATTGCTGTCACATGGGTTTCCTTGGGATCTGCAAAAAATCTTGCAACAATACCTACTGCATGTGCTATATCCGGTCTACTATGCACAACATATTGCAACTTTCCAATCATAGATCGGTAAAGTGTCTCATCAACAGATGCAGATTCATCATTCTTTAATAGTTTACAGTTGGTAGTCATAGGAGTACTTACAGGTTTAGAATCCTCCATTCCAAATTTCTTCAAGATTTCCTTTATGTACTTGGATTGAGTAATGAAAATCTCATCTTTCATTTGCAGTATCTGTAAACCTATAAAATACTTTATCTCACTGATTAGTGACATCTCAAATTCTTTGCACATTTCATTTCCAAAGTTCTTGCATAAGGAGTCATTACCACAAAAAATAATATCATCAAAAAATATGGTTGAGATCAGTATTCCATTGTCCTCATCATTTTTCATGTACATATTGTTGTTTTCACTTGTCCTTATAAAACCAATCTTGATTAAGTAAGAGTGTAGTCTCTCATACCATGCTCTAGATGCTTGTTTCAGACCATATAAAACTTTGTTTAATTTACATACCAGAGCTTTACTCTGATCTTCAACAAATCCTTCAGGTTGTTCAATGTAAACTTCTTCTTCTAGTATACCATTCAAAAATGTAGATTTAACATCGATTTGATATACCTTGAAATTTTTGAAAGTGGCATATGCCAACAATGTTCTTACTCCCTCAAGTCTAGCCACAGGTGCAAAAGTCTCACCATAATCTATTCCTTCTTCTTGAACATAACCTTTGCAAACTAGTCTTGCTTTGTTCCGAAAGACCTCACCTTTTTCATTTAGCTTGTTTATGAAAATCTACTTAGTACCGATTACATTTTTGTCCTTCGGTCTTGGGATCAGTGTCCATGTGTCATTCTTCTTGATTTGATCAATCTCTTCTGTCATAGCATTTACCCAATCTTCACTGTTAAATGCCTCTTTTACTATTCTCGGTTCAAATTCAGATATCAGACATGTGTCCTGTCTCAGTTTGTTCCTTGTCATCACTAGATCATCCTTATCTCCTATAATCTGACTTGATGCATGATGTCTTCTAACATATTTGGCTAATATAGGCTCGGTAGGCTCTGTATGATCTTCTTCACCACTCGGTAACTGGACATTATCTTCATTTTCTTCAGCAGCTTTCTCAGTAGGACTTCTCGGTTGAACATAAACAAATTCTTCATAATCTTCCGGTTCTTTGGAATTTCCTTCATCATTTCTTTCTGCAAATTCATCAATTTTCACATTTGCACTTTTTACTATTTTGTTAGATGATTTGATCAGACATTTAAATGCTTTACTTCTAGAAGAATAACCACGAAATGTTCCTTCTTCACTTTTCTGATCAAACTTTCCATTTCTGTCATCTTTGTAAACATAGCATCTACTTCTAAATATTTTAAAATAACTTACATTAGGTTTCTTGTCATACCAGATCTCATATGGTGTCTTCATAGTTCCTTTCTTCAGTTGAACTCGGTTTAGGTTGTAAACTACAGTGTTGATTGCTTCTCTCCAAAATGTTTGAGGTACCCTCTTTTCTATCATCAGGGTTCTGGCACAATCTACAATTGATCTGTTTCTTCTCTTAGCTATCCCATTTTGTTGTGGTGCTCTCGGTGCAGACACTTGCCTTTTTATACCATGATCATTGCAGAACAAGTTAAATTCATCAGAAGTGAACTCTCCTCCTCTATCAGATCTAAGACATTTCAGCTATCTTCCTATTTCATTTTCAACTCTTGCCTTGTACCATTTAAACATTTGAAAAGATTCTGATTTTTCTTTTAAAAACATAACTGACATCATCCTTGAGTAATCATCCACAAATAATATGAAATATTTATCACCATAATAACTTTGAACTTTCATGGGACCACAAAGATCAGTGTATACTAGATCTAAAATTCCTTTAGAAGTGTAGGACTTACTTGTAAAGCTTGATCTTGTCATCTTACCCATCTGGCATCCTCGACACGTAGCATTCTTAGGTTTTTCTAAGCTCGATAGACCTCTTACTCGGTGCTTCTTACTTATTTTGATCAGATTATCAAACTTTACATGACAACACCTTTTATGCCATAACCAGGTATCATCTATCTTAGCATAAAGATACTTGTTCCGAGTTGAGTCAAGATGAAATGTATTACCTTTTGTTTGTGTCCCGGTAGCAGCTAACTTTCCATGCTTGTCATGAACTTTGACAATTCCTTTCTGAAATTCTATTCGGTATCCTGTATTGTTTAGTTGTGCTACACTCAACAAATTGTATTTCAAACCTTCAACCTAGTATACATCATCACATTTAGCATTGTCAAGAAGTGTTATAGATCCTTTACCTTTCACCGGACATGGTGCATCATTACCAAATCTTACATAACCTCCATCATAGTCTTCTAATTTAACAAATTTGTGTTTATCACCTGTCATGTGATGTGAGCATCCACTGTCTATGATCCAAGAATCATTATTATTTATGTGAGATATTAGGGCTTTTTCTTCATACCTTTCTTCATTTGATCCATCCTTAATAGCCACATAAACAACTTTCTCGGTATCAGTTTTATCAGATTTATCATCGTTGAATTCCTCATCAGCTACTAGACATGTCTTTATGGCTCTCCTTCTGAAGTCTCGGTGTCCTTTGTATTGGTTGTCTTTCTGCCTATTATCTCGGTATTCTCTCCTTTCACTAGATTCTTTGTCAGGACAGTTAGAAGCCATATGACCTATTTTATCACAATTGAAACATTTTAAAGGTAGCTTTCCTTTATACTTGCCTTTTCCTCTCGGTAACCTTCTGGCTAATAATGCTTCAAACTCTTCTTGCTTCTTGATTTCCTCATACAGTTTGTGTACTTCTTCCATGTTCTTGTGAAATCTTTCACTTGCTCCACTGTGATTCCCTTTAGAGTACTTACTCATTCTATCATTGTAATCATCAGATTCGCCAATATGAAAAGAACTGAATGCAGATTCAACTTTATTTACCAAAAACCCACAGTTATCAAAATTACTTAACTCAAATGCATGTAGCTTACCAATAGTAGCATCCAAAGAAACTGGCATGTTAGGTACAGACCTTAGTTCATTGATTGCAGAGACTCGAATAGCATAAGTTGGTAGAAGTGTTCTAAGCAACCAACTTGTTCATCCTTTTCTTCAATAGTTCCTCCTGCTCCTTTGATTTGATTGACAATCTCCTTTAACCTTGTACTGTATTGGGTTATGTTCTCACCTTCATTCATTCTCATGGATTCAAGTTGTCCTCTTAGACTATCTACTTTTGCTCTTTGAACATGTTCATCACCGTCATACATAGATATGAGCTTAGTCCACATTGCTTTTGCATCATTGCAACCTTCTAGATCATTAAACTCCGAGTCGGTCAATGTTGATGTTATCTCAATCATAGCTTGAATATGTTCTTGCTTTGCCTTTATCTCTTCCAAGGTCATCGAGTTGGTACTTGGTGGTATGTAATCATTCTCCAAATAATATGTTGCATATTCTCCAATTCCTGATAATGCAGCTTCATCCTTTTCTGCCATGTGGAGAAACTTGACTTGTTTAGCTTTGGTGCATCCCTTTTATACATCTTCTGATCTTTGCCTCAAGTACCTTTTAACATTTCTTCCGGAGTCCAAAGCTCTGATACCAATTGTAAAGTTCTGATGCCAATAGCTAACAAGATGAGAGGGGGGGGGGTGAATCATACAAACTTAATCTTCCATAAAATCAACAGATTCAACCTCGGTAACTTAAACTTTAGCAATATAACCAAAAACTACTAAACATGCTAACTCATAAACACATAATCATCATAACACATATAACACCAAAATTAACATGGAAACCCAAATAGGGAAAAACCACTGTGGGATTTCGGACCCACTAAGAAATATACTCTTCTAGAGTATGCTCAGTTAAAAGCAAATCCTATTAAAGATTACAAACACATTGCTATATGTGACCTGATTAAGGGATTTTGCTCAGATCTGTTAGGATCTTCACTTTGTTAGAAGTGACCTTGTCAAAGGATTTCAAACACTCAACTAGAATGTTACCTTGCTAGAGGGTTTACAAATAAGACTGTTAAGTCCACTCAGTTAAGAGATTTCCTATCACTTACAAAATAAACAACAGTAATAAATATATATCTGCAACTTCACATCTAAAATGCTAAAGCATATTCTTATTTGGTAAAAACAATCTTGTCATAGGACTTATCTTGTCCCTCTGCTGGGCTCCTTACTCTTTTATTCAAAACAAGTCTTCAAGCTTATGTGTTGGGTAATCACTATGTAGCATCCCTGTGCTTAAACTTGCCCGCATACATTGTTCATCAACAATTCCTTATTTATAAACAATTTGCTAACCCCTGAATCTCCTTGATCACATTTCCCATGATCAATATTAGCCATCAAATCTTCAATCTTGACTAGGTTCAATGTATCCTTCGATCTGAAAATGTTTTACCTTGCCTAGGGACTTGCATTCCTTTCTTGGAACTTGCACAAGGTTATTGCGGTTCAATTTGTGCTGTAGATCTTCCTCCTGATTTTCCATCGCCATAAATCCTTAACAAACTTCATGCACGGCATACCAATCATTTAATAAACTCCAGCTCATCATTGTCCTTCATTAAATAATGTTTGTATTCATCCAATACGATCTATCATAACTTGGTTGCAACTCGGTAAATACTAAACTTTACTTGGTAGACATTCCGCCTTCATTAACCGATATCGATAACCTTAGGGTTTACCGACTAGGTTCCTTAGGGTTTACCGACTAGGTTCTTTGCTCGGTGACATAGTATAGTATTAACCTTACAATCAACAACATATGTAAGATATCAAAACAATCTAAACATCATGATCTCATCATTGTCTAACTCGGTAATAGTTGCCCATTGAATATCTTATTTCTCCCCTTATTCATGACATTCTTTCTGTGTCTTTTACCGACATCTTAATTCTCTTCAAATCAATCTTCTCAAGATATGGCAACATCATATTGAATCAGAAAATCAATTTCTTGACATCAATGACAAAATAATGTTATAAAGACAGTTATCATCCTTTTTCAGTTATATCAAATAATCTTCAACAACCTTCTCAATATCCTTAATGAATATCAACAATCTCCTTCTATTGAAATGCCAACAAAAACATTTCACATTATACTTGACTCCCCTTAAGACCTATATTATGCAAATATTGAAACCTATTATGTATGTGATATTAGGACCTAAATTATGTGATAATAGGTCATTATTTTATCACATGTACATAATAGGCCCTAATATCTCATAAATATAGGTCTCAAGGCCCGGACTCAAGTATATAATGTGAAATGTTTTTGCATACTTGGTCATGTTATTAAGTCACAATAAGACCTATTATGTCATAATAGGTTCTATTATGTCATATTTAAGATAGGTATTATCACATATAATAGGTCTTAATATAACATAATAGGTCCTAGTATCGCATAGTATAGGTTTTAAGGGAACTCAAGTATAATGTGAAATATTTTGGCATACACTTGAAAACAAAGAAGACACAATGTTTGTTTGTTTGAAAGTGTTTGATTGCTTTGATCATGCAAGCACAAATCCTAGGGCTGGACGAGATAGTAGTTGTTGAATCTCACTTGGGGGGTCACCCTGAGCTACACAATTCAGAGCGGATACTTAGGTGCTTGACCCCACTAGCTCCCCTCCACGAAACTCACTTCTCTGGGGCAGCAAAGCACCAGTCCCCATGAAAACTCCCTGTGGTGAACTTTATATCTCTACTAAGAACTGTAAGAATGTGAGCCACTTCAGAGGTCCGACCTCCTGCGACAACAACTAGAAGGTTTTTGGCTTCTAACACAAAAGGTGTCTAGTAAGGGCATCCATTTGGGTGGCTATAATCAGCACTGTGTTACACTTCATTAAATGGAAGGCCTCCCAGCCTATAGAGGTTGCGCTCTATAGGGTTTATGGGGAGTCATAATATGGTTATAGTAACATGTAACACCCGTTGCTTGCAACTTTCGTCACAAACACATTTATTTATAGTGGCTTGGAAGAGCTTGGCTTTAGCTTGTTACCACTTTGGGTCGTTCCCTCACACCGATCCTTAAGGGCTACTCGGGAGGCAGACCCCTTTCTAAGGATAAAACAAAAAGAGCCTATTGCTGAAGACACAAAAGACAAGTTTGTTAATTTTAGAGCACCAATTGAAGTGTTTGCTAAACTATAGAGATACATGGTTTCAAAATATAAATTAAATTATATATTTATGGACTATCTAAATTAAATTATAAATTATAAATAATAAATGGGAAAGAGAGGGGTCCAAAAGATCTAAATTTTAAATTAAAACCATGATCTATTATAAATCGACTTAAAGGGGGAGAGAAAATGTCAATTACACAAGAAGCAAGTTAATGGAATTTAAAATTTGCAAATACATATTATTTCAAATCAAAACATAATTATTTTTAATTAAAATGAGATTATTTTTAATCCTACTATTTCCAATTAATTTAATAAAAATAACATCATTTAGAATTAATTAAGATAGAATTATTATATAAATTAAGATAATTTAATTAATTTAATTTAATTAATATTAGATAAAAAATATTTAACTAATACTAACAAATAAAAACAATTTTTGGTACATAATACATATAAAATTAAATAGAAATAAAAATAAAAATACATACTTGCATCTTGATATCTTTGCCTTCTTTGTTCTCGATATCTTTGTTCCATTTTGGGAGAATAATTCCTTGAAGTCTTATTTTGCCTTCTCTTCTTGTTCCCCATGCTTTTAAAATAACCTTCAAATATCTTAAAATTATTGCCCTCAAAATAACTTTCAAATGTCTTCTTTCATCAAAAAATGTGAAATATTTTAATCATTTGTGTGTAAAAAAATGAAAAAAATTATGTATATTTATATGACTGTACAAAAATGTAAAAAAAATAAAAATTGGGTTAGCCAGGGTTCGAACGAACGCCAACAATTACAAAAGGTTGGGTTCGTTTGAACCCGACCGTTACATGAAAGTACACATCATTATTTTTCCCAGAGGGTTCGAGCGAATGGGGGTTCGATCGAACCCCCTTTTTAGAGATCTCTCCCCAAAATTTTCAGGGTTTTGAGAAGTTTTTGCCTTTGGACCTCTAGTTCAAGGCACAAATCAAAGAATATTGATAACCCAAAAATATAAGATGGTAGTGCTCGGAGCAAGCTTTCCAACGAGTATAATTTTATTACATTGTGAATTTATTATGTTCTTGTTTTTTTAATTTTATGGAATATTGGTTTTTCACCGAACATGAACTTCTCTGTTCCACGCATTGGGAAAAATAGGAAACTAATTCAAAAAAATTCTGAAAAATATCTATGCCCTAGGTATTGATGTCTTCTTTCTAACAAAAGAAATAAAATTGAATTTCAATATATATAGAACAAGTTATGTGTTCAAACTTAAACCTATGTCTAAATTCTAACTAGTCGGACTTCAAAACTTAATAAAATGAAAAATATTCAACATATCATGATCAAACCAACAACAAGCCCTGGATATTGATGTTAAAAACCAAAATTTGAAAGAATTGAGTTTTTATCATTTATAGAAAAAAAGTTATGTGTTTCGGGAGGCACATCACTGTTAAAAAATGTAGTTTGTTGTAAAAAACTACTTTTCGAAGGATATGGAATTTTTTTAAAAAAAATTGAAAAAAATATATTTAGAATATAAAGACAAAATGCTACAAATCACTAATTTACATCATCTTCAAATTGTTAATAGTTTAAAAGTTATAGTTGTCGGAAGTTGAAGATTATTTTAAAAATGTTCATCTCATTGTCAAAAGTGGCAAAAAAGTGGGAACCATTATTGTAAGTTCACCCAGACTTAGTGAATTCCTCCTCTTCTAACAGGGTTCTTGGTGGGGTTGGTGGCTCAGGCCGAGCTTCATGGCAGGTGATGCAATTTCTTGGAAACAAAGCGGGAGTGATCCTTCCCCCATTGTTAAGGCGTTGATTGAATGATGCTTTCTGAATGTAAGCTCTACTTCTCAAAGGTTCCTTGTCAAACTCGTTAGATTTTCCCTTGGAGATATAATCACATATGATGCAAGAAAATGTGATGTGATGCAAAGAGTTGACGGTTGATGTAGATAAATTTACTCCTCTTGATAAGTACCTTAGGACTAGGTTGTCTCTTCTTCAACTATTTCTCCTACCTACCCTTGCATCTCATTGAGCCATATGTCATCTTTGTGTGCTCTCTTGTCTCTTAGCCTTGCCTTTATAAGCAGGTTCATCTACATTATATGTAATTTAAATGATCATTTTGATAATATTGAGAATACCATTTATTCTCTATTTTGCCTCTCTTTTGTGCTATTCAATGTGCTCTTGATCTTGACTGTTTTCAACAAATTCTTCCATGGTATCAGAGCCATTAGGGCTTCATTGAGTAGTCTTTTTGGAGAGCTTTTGGAGCATTCAATTTTTGGATCTCGGGAGATGCGCATTTTGGGGGTGTCCTATGGTGATTTCGACCTCACTGTTGCGTCTGGGAGGCGTTTCCATAAATTTTCAGTATAAACTTGCCTATATTGGGAAAAAATCAGTTTCAAAGGAAAAATTTGTCCATCTCAAGGCGTATGGTACGATTTGCAAAAAAAAATTAAAAAAATTTATTTCTGTGAAATAACTTTATATTTCCTTTTTTACTTTTTATATTCGCAGTTTATTAAATTGCAAAGTTTTTATTTTAAAAAAAATAAAAAATAATTTTTATTTATTTATTTATTTTTGCGGGGGGGGGGGGGGGGGGTTCATGTCACCCTCGCCCCCGTACTTTTGTTGCAAGTCTGCAAGGTTGTCATTGTAGGGTCATACCCTTCGGTTTGGTCGTCGAGCCCCTAAATTGCCACCCCACTGAGCATGCGTCGACTGCTTGTTTTTCCAACCACTGGTGTCAAGACCACTCCCTCTTGCCACTACTTTTTCTGGCCTCGGTTTCTTCTTCGTGCTCCGGCCCACCGCTTCACCATTCTTCCTGGTGAGGCACAACTCTATTGACAATGACCTCTCTTTTCCCAATCTACTGCTCTTGACATGTTGAAACTGTCTATTGCTCCATAGGATCCAAGTCAGCAACCACTCATTGCCACATGCCAAAATTTCATTAGCAGGTCTTGCCAACTCAGCAGCCACATGGATCAAACAATCACCTATATGGTGTGCCACGCTATCTGCCCAGTCAGCCCTACCATACGACCACATCATCCGACCAGTTAGCGAAAGAATGACCATCTTAGCCTACACAATTAGTAGACCGTATAGTCTACATGGCAAACCAATCAACACATTCGTACTGCCATGTCATCGACACATCGGATATGTCGTACAACCACATCAACATTCGTATGCCACGTGTCAAGATCTGATTGGTCCACGTTGCCACACAGAGGGTGTGAAGTTTGGACAACGGTTAGACGACCATCAAATTTAAGCTCGTGAAATGCTGACATCAACATTGCATCAACACATTTTTTGAAAATTTTGGACCCCCTCTCCAATGCATTTTTTTATTTTGCAAGCAAACTTCACAGGGCCATAACTTGCTCAGTTTTGCTCCTTTTTTGGTATAATTTTTTTTCATTTGGGCTAATTTTTTGTGCTCTTCATATTGGTGGTGTTATTTTATGATTTTGGTGGACTTATTTTTTCACAATTTTGAGTTTTTGTGACTATACCTGTCTAATCCTCATTTTTGCAACTTCAAAGGCTTTGTTTGAGCTTATACGACCTCCTTTTTAGGTGCTTTTTTTTTTTAAAGTGCATATTTTTTCTTGTCTACTTTCATAATCTACCATCAGTTTGTAGTGATTTTGAGTATATATTGTACTTTCAACATTTGGTCATTTTTTGGCCTATTTGGTACTTGTAATTGCTTGGAGATCATTTATATTTTTTATTTGAGTCTATACCAGCCTAATTGTGGCAGTTGTAAAAAACAATCAGAAGTTCATGTTGTCATTGATTGCAAGTGGTCCATTGTATACGCACTACACATAAACTGCCAAAATTATCTTCTTCTTTTTTGGGGGGGTGGGGGGAGGGGGTCTCTCTTGTGCTCTTGTCATTTTGATTTTGTGCTATTTTGTTTCATCATGGGTTCACCTAAGTTTCCTTTGTTAACTGCACATAACTATGCTTCTTGGAAAATTGATGCTTGGAGCAAGTTAATAGAAAAAGGTTTAATACAATATGTTGATGGAACAATAACAACACCTGCAGATCCTAAAGATTCTAATGCTCAATTAGATTGTCTTGTTAGAAACTCTATGGCTATTGGTACTTTAAGGAAACATGTTTCAAAAGATCTCATCTTCCATATTGAAAAATGTAAAATAGTCAAATAGGCTTGGGACAAATTTGCTTCTTTGTATGGCAAAGTTGATAAGGTTAAGGGGTACATGCTTGATAGTGAACTCTCTAACCTTGATCCCAAGAATTTTGATTCCATTGAGGATTATGTAACCAAAGCTAATGAGCTTAGAGCACAACTTATGGATTGTGTTATAAACTATAAACAAGGATGACGATCAATTGATTTTCAATTTGGTGCACAAACTTCCATCAGAATATGTAGCCTTTGGCTTTAGCTTCCATACTCAAAGATTGACAAGAAGTTCATACCAAGCACTATCTTTTGCTACATTAACATAATTGTTGATTATTGAGCAGGATAAGTTGAGGCAAATGGGGATTCTCAAGTCTTCAAATTCCATGGCTTTGGTGGCTAATCAAGGGAATCAAGGAAAGGGCTCCAAAAAGAAGCATAAGAACTCTAAGCCAAAACCACAACAAGAGAAAACACAACCACCCTCTCCACAACAAAGTGATTCTACATCCTCATGCTCATCTAAGGGGAAAGAATCTAAGGAGAATTATTTTTGTGCATATTGTAAGAAGTCAAGACATGAAGAACACTTTTGTTACAAGAAGGATATTGATGAGTTGAAGAATCTTCTTGAGAAGAACAAAATTAGTTTACCTTCTAGAATGTCTACTTCAGCTTCTCCTTCATCCTCCAAAGAAAAGGAAATTGATAAGGGAAAGAATCACACTTCTTGGATACATAAAGGACAAGCTTTTGTGCTATTACAAGTCATGATTCATGGAGATGGCTTCTAGATTTAGGGGCTTCTCATCATATGGCATCTTCACAGTCTATGTTCTCTTCATTTGAGCTTTCCCACATGCCACCAATTTTCATGGGCAATCATACTCCCATGAATATGATTGGGAAAGGATCTATTTCCATTGGGGATAACTCCTTCAATGATGTGTTGTGTGTACCTCATTTGAAAAATAACCTTCTTTCCATATATCAAACTACTCACGGGGCAACAAGGAGAACTGTGGAGTTCACACCTGATTCAGTTATCATTAGAGACTTGGAGAGTAGAGCTATCCTTGCAACTAGGATGGTGGATCATGCATCTCGATTGTACTCTTTTTTACATTTTGGTCCTTTTGATGATGTTGATTCTTCACATGATGATCACACTTGTTTTGATTTAGATATTAAGGATAATTTTGGTTACTTAAACTTGGGGATTCTCACATGTGAACCCATTATTGAGAGTAGAATTTCATCTCCTCCTCTTGATATCACATCACCTATTAAACGTGATGATGCAGATGATACTACAGTTGTTCCTTCTTGTGATCCAATACAGCAGGATATATCTTGTCTTCCAGCTTCAATTCATTAGGATGCCTACTTGACAAACATTGTAGGTTTTTTTTGGAGTCCTACGTTGCAGATTTGGAAGACATCATTGATTATATTCATCTTCTCTTTGATGAAGATAATCCTTCTTCACTTGTTGCGATGGAATACTCTAATCCTCGTGTTCATTCTCTACATGATCATTCTTTCAAGGTTGACATGATTGTGGATTCTTATCTACAACACCTGGAGGAGGTCTCTTTATCCTTAGAGGAGACATGTGAGCCTTTGGACCTTGTTCTACATTCATCTAGATCTTGGATTGCCTTTTTCAGTAGTGTGGACTGGTACACCTGATTTGGAGGGGGCAACTTTTAGCATCGACATGGGGACACTTGAGCAGTTTTCAGAGACTCCATACATCTTGAGTTTTTTCCCTACATCTTCCGTTCATGATTGGGGAGACTTCATGGATACACCTTTGGTTTTGTTTCTTCCCAAGGGGAGGAACATTGTTTGACGTTCATGGAGAAGTTTCTTCATTCAGCTTTGAGCTTCAACCATTGGTGCAAATTTTACATTTAGGGGGGCTACTTGGTCTCTCTTCATCTCTCTTATGGGGGGGACTTTTTCGTCACATGGGGTTTTGTCCTTCTCATACTTGTTTGAGAGTTCTCTTGTATATATTCATCTCTCTTTTGGGAGAGAGTTTTTTCCCACATGGTTTTCTCCCTTTCTTTGTTTGTGAGAGGCATTGGTTTGTGTGCATTTGTACATGGGTACCTAACATGGTCTCGTAGTCGGGACCCATCTTGTATTGTTAGTTTAAGTGCATTCCCCTAAGTTTCACTTAAGGGGGGGTGCTGATGTAATTATTTATTCATATAAGATGTAATTACACCTTACTTAAGTTGACTTAGGTAAATGCATAACATCGTAGTTTGCATATGAGGCACTTAGGGATGTGTATACATTGGGACTGTGTATGTAGGATAAATTCTACCTTTTATGGTGTGATATTGTTGTTACTTTATCACATCCACTTATTGTGGGATAATAATTCCACCTTCGATGGGTAATCCACCTCATGTGGAATATTTTATTATTTATCCTACCCGCCCTTACCTACCCTTGCTTCTCATTGAGCCACATGTCATCTTTGTGTGCTCTTTTGTCTCTTAGCCTTGCCTTTATAAGTAGGCTCATCTACATTGTATGTAATTTGAATAATCATTTTGATAATATTGAGAATACCATTTATTCTCTATTTTTCCTCTCTTTTGTGTTATTCAATGTGCTCTTGATCTTGGCTATTTTCAACAAATTCTTACGCTAGCTTTGGTTGCCCTTGTGATGCTATTGGCTTTGTGTGACTCACCTTTGATAACCAATCTAGGAAACATTAAGTGAGTTATCACAATGCTAAAAATTTATTGTGATCAATTATATGATGGCCCATGTATGTTAACTATGCTTCAATATTCTTAAAAAGTCCAAATTTTTTAAGTGTTTAAGCAATAGGGGGATTTCCTTGAGTTTTGTAAAATTGGAATTTTGGTATGTTGGGGTTTCTCATGCTACCATGTTCTCCCTATTGATCTTGATTACCTACTCGTGCCTTTGCCAAAATTTGCCTAAGGGTTGTGGAGAGAGGCAAAGTGATTGAGGGGATGAAATGGTTAGATGATCAAACAATAAGCATTAAAGCATTCAAAACACAAAAACCAAGTATACCTTCACAAACTTGTATTCTCCCTCGGATTGAACTTGATGAAGTGAAGGCACCCCTTTGATTCTCCACTTGATTTTCTCTTTGCTTGTTGTAGATGTGGATTGCTCTTGAATGCTCAACAAGATAGATGTATTAAGGATTTGGATTTGGATCAAGGATAGATGGATATGGATAACAAGGATTTGGTAGAGGACTATGAGAAAATGATAAAAATGTGATAGAGGGAGATGAGAGGAGAAATTATAAGCATGATGATAGAAGAATGGAAGACTCCTTGATTTGAGAAGGAAAGATGCTCCAATTTATAGATTGGGGGATGCCAATGGAGGGTCAAGATTGATTTTCTTATGAAGGGCTAAGATTGATTCAAGATAGCGGACATGGATCAAGGATGCATTGGAGAAATAAAAAGTAATATAAAATTCCTTGGGAAAAAAGGGGGAGGGGAAGGAATTTGAATTTCAAAGTGAGGATGCATAGGGGGATTCAAAGAAATTTAAATTTCTTTGAGAGGTTCAAGATTGATGTGACATGAATGGGGGAATTTAAAATTGGAGAATAATGATAAGTGGGATTATGAGAGATTCTAGAGGAATTAATTAGCCTGAGTGGGGATTAGGAAAAAGTGATGTATAAATCACATGATTAGGTTAATTAATTGAGTGGGTTTAGAGGAAATAATTATTGGAGGGACTTTAGAAGAATAGGGAAATAATTTATTTATTTGATAAATTAATTATTGGACAATAGTGACAGGGTTAATTAAATAACACTGAGAAGAATAAGGATAGCGCAATTAAATCAATCAATTATGTTGACAAGCTTAAATTAATTAATTATTGATTTAATTAATTTTAGGTGTCTACATTTTGCCCCTCTTTGATATAGCATCATGAAATGTTATATCAAAGAAGAATAAAACATAGTGGAAGAAAATGATAAGGACTAGTAGAATGATGCCCCAGTCATAAGATGAGGAATAATGACAAGGAGGAAGGATGACAAGGAAGTAGTTGTATGCCCCCTTGAGAGGACATGCGGGTTAGAAGAACACATGTGTGCTCTCAAAATGGATGAGAAGATGAGGTGATAAAAGAATGAGAGTGATGAAGAGGGAAAGAGGATGGATTGGAGTCTTGTGAATGAAATGAGATAAAGAAATGATAAATGGATGGGATTTCTTGCTGAGCGAATATAGAGAGAAAACATCAGTTTGATATTGCCACGGATAGTCAACACCACTGATTATAAGAACCAGGATGATATGAAGATCTGAGGCGTGGACTGATGCTTAGACAAATAGGAGTCTCTTGCACACAACCATGTAAGCGTTGAGAAACACTGATACAAGGTTGTAGGTTCGTACAAGAAAGACCCTCAAACATGCCATACTGCAAAGATGATGCCCCATTATACCCAAGTCGAGACATACCAAGATATAGGATGATCAAGGCAGACATGAGAAAGTATAGTCCTGGGACACAAGATAAAAATCAAAGCAGAAAGATCAACCATGCAAACAACATGCACATGACCAACTGACATCTCTTGCCAAGAGTAGGACATGGATTTGGATAAACTGTCGCACTAGGGAAGGATGCATCTCGATGGGCAGGTGATGGATTTGGATACGGGTTGATGATTGGTAAAAGGCAAGTTGGATGTGAAAGGTCTGCAGATGAGAGGATGGTTGCTTGGATTTGATTAGCATAGTATGGATGTGTGTTTGGATTAGGCACAAGTCAATGTAAACTCGGGTAGATGGGAAAAACTTAGTTTGATGGATTGGATAGGATGGAAGAAGGATAAATTATTAGATAGGATGAAAGGGGGGATGGATGATTGAGTAGGATTGGATAGGGGATGGGATTAATGATAGAATTGGAAGAGATGGAGAATATGATTGGATGAGATAGGATTGGATTAAAAATATAATTGGATAGTATGGGGTGGATTGGTGGATATATGATAGATTGATTGGAACCAATGACAAGGGAGAACCAAGGATTGGTAAGAGAATGGATGGATGGGGAGATTGCTTAAGTGGATGGATTGGGGATAAGATAAGGAGGATTAAAGGGATGACGAATAGGTGGAAGGGGGGATCCAAGAACTATGTTGCAAAGGAGGAAATGCCCCACTAAGGGTAGTGGAATCAAGGATAGGAAATATGGTGGATAATAATGTATGAGGTGGAAAGATAATGTGTAATCGATATGGATGGATGGAGGTTTTAAGGCTTGTACTTTCCAAAGCATGCACATGTGTTACTTTACCTCTATATTGATCAAGATCAAATGTAGGAATGGATGATGGATTTGGATAGGATGAGGGAATAGCGATGGATTATATGGATAGGATAGTCAAGATCAAAGATAGTAAAGAAGGATAGATGCAGACAAGTGGTGGATAAAGGATAAGAGATATGGATAATGAATATGGTAGGATAACATGGATGAAGCTTGCCCCCAATTGTAGAGTGAAAGAGGGGATATTACACATGACACTTGTTTTCCAAGTTTTCATCATGGTACTTACTCAAGACGCCACAAGAAGTGGTTTTCACCATTGGATTAAATTTTTTTTTTTCACTTTTTCTGATTTTTTTGTTTTTTTTGTTGGATTTTTTGGATTGATAAAGATGAGGATAAGTGGATATGGAAGATAGTGGATGCGTGAAGGAGGAAGGGAGGACTCAAGCATCTAGTTCCATGGATGGTATCCCTTAGTATTTCTTTGAACTGGAGGTATGCTCATAGATGTTGGTAACAATAATTGGGGAGATGAAATGGATAGGGGATGGAAGATAAGGATTTGCGAAGGATTGGACTAATGGAATGGGATTGTGAAAAATGGATGGGGTTTTGAAAAATTTGTGTAAGATCAACATTGGAACACACCTTTAAGGGTGGTGGAGTAGTGGAGGAGAGGATTTTGAATTGGATGGAGGATAAAGTGTGGATTTTGGGACATGAAGACCCAAAATAGAAGAAGGGGATGATGGAGTTGGGATGGTGGATTTTGGGACATAAGGACCCAAAATGGATTTTGAAGATGAAGGAGTGTTAGATGGAGGATTGGAGGACTTATGAATGGTAGGAGCCTTTGGATTAGCAAGTTTGGATGCCAATTTTGATTCATCTACTTCTAGAAGTAGCTTAGGAATCCACATAGTGTTTTATTTTCTTCCTTTGGGGCCTTTGCGACCTTTTGGATTGTCCTTTCTTTCGGATCATATTTTTCTTTTGAGCATGTCATTTTGAGGGGACATGTTGATCCTTTTATTTTTGTGGATTTTGAGCTTTTTGCTTTTTAGATTGGGCATCTGAATTGCTTCCAATAGAAATGGGATGGGTGCATGAGGATGAGGGGTTGATGGATTTTATGGATGAGATGGTGGAGGGAGAATGTTGGAAGGGATTCAAGGATGTATTTTGTTGTTGATCTCGCTTAGGGATAGTGGATGGAGGGATGTAAGGACCCAAAATGGATGGAAGGAATGGAGGGTTTAGCTTTGGAAAATAGGGTCCTAAGATGGATGTGGATGATGGGGGATGTCGGGCTTTTGATTTGCATGAAGGACTTTTGGATTTAGGAGGAATAGAGGATGTACCAACATCTCGAGCATAAGCTTGAGGACCATTATTACTTTGGTAACAAGATGCGAGTCTATTTTTAGGGGGACGAGAGGTGGAAGGAGTTGTAGGTGCTTGAAGACAGACGGCTTGGATGGGAATGATAGGATCTAGAGGAGGATTAGGTTCATGTGGGTGATCAAGATTATGTGGAGTATCAGGAGTGTGAGATGGATTGAGATCATGAAATGGAGATGAAGGGATACTTTGATCTTGACTAGGGAGGGTATCATGAGATGGAGTGGGAGGGGTGATTGAATCATGAGATGGAAGAGGATCATGCGATGGAGGGAGAGGGTTGGATAGAGGAATCATATGATCACGAGAGGAAGCGGAGGGGATGGGACCATTAGATGGAGTGGGGGGTGATGCATCATGAGATGGAGAGGATTCTATGCTAGCATGCTTTGGAACAAGCCCTTGGCATGTTTGGGGTTGTGGGGGTCATGTGATGGAGGAGGATACAGAAGCTTCAACGTGGGTAGATGGAGGAATGGGGGTATCATGAAGTGTGGGGGATTGGGGATTTTTTTGAGGTGGAGGTGATTGAGGTGGATGGAGGACTTGAGGAGATGTGGCAACTTGATTTCGAGAAGGGGATTTTGTCTCCCTTGCTATCATGTCTTGGATAAGATCACGAATGATGGACTTGGAGGATGTGGATAATACAGATTTTGGAGGATTAGGATTATATGGAGGATTGGGATTAGATTTAGGATTGGGCTTAGATGGAGGATAAGTATTGGATGGAGGATTGGGATAATGGATTAGGGATTTAGGGGTAGGGCGTGGAGGATTATGGGGTAACAAATCTGGATAGCGAGTGTTGCAAAAGGACGGGGATTGGTATGTAGATGGGAGGGGATATGAAGGTATATATGCGGATGAGGGATAATATGGAGATATAGATGGATTTCCCTTGTCAAAGATAGAAGAAAGATAAGAGTTGTGATATGGATTGGGATTAGGTGCAATGTTTTGAGGTGGGATGGATGAAGGTATGATAGGTGGATGCGAGATTGTGGGATTGACTTGGTAGGCAGGTTGAGGTGGTCCGTGAACTTCCATGAGCATCTGCTCATACCAAGCTTTGAAATTTTGGGTAGCCATGTTGAGAATGAGAGACTAGATTGGAATTGGATGAATATATTTTGGAGGAGAAAGATGATGAAGATGATGTTAAATGAAGATGAGGATTAGGACTTGCTTCGAATGATGATGGATTGGATTTGATTGGATTTGGATTGGATTGGATTGGATTTAATTTAATTGGATTAGATTGGTTGATGGCTTGATCAAGGATTGATGAAGATTGCACCCTAGTCCTTAGATTAGGATTTTGGGTGGAGAATTGATGATAAAGACCACAAACCTAGGTGACGACCAAGGTAGGGTAAAATTTAGACCTTATGAAGATTGATCAAATCTCCCTCTACTAAGGATAGACTTATGACCCTAAGCAAAGAGGAGATAAAAGGATAAAGGTCTGGATCGACCATAAAAGGATTGAACAAATATGCTTGGGGGAGATGATTTCCTAAGCACACAAGCCAAGATGTTTGATTTGATTTAAAATAAAGGTCTAAATAAAACTCTCACAAGGTATTGACCTTGGATTAGGGTTGATGATGGATTGGCGGATGATTGGATTAAAGGATTGGATGATTGGTTGATGGGTGATTGGATTACCAAATTAAAAAGATGGATTGATTGATTGATTGGAATTTTGGAGATTTGATTGGATTAGAAGGAGAGTGATTATGGGAGAATGGATAGATAATAGGAAGAATAAAGGGGAAGGCTACCCAAAGTCGGATGAATGATTTGGACAAAAATGTTGGTTGAGGAAGGATGATTATTTGGATGGATGAAAGTGGATTGGGGATTGGAGAATTGCTTGGATAGATAGAAATGGATTAAGGATTTGATGATGACAAGATAGAATTTGGAAAGAGGGAGGATTGATTGGTTCGAGGAAGGATGGAATTGGAAAGAGATATCAAGCAATTAATACACGTTGGCCACTGATGCAAACAGAGAATCCAAACGCAGTGCGCTATCCTAGGAAGTTGGTTGAGGAGGAAAACCTTTGCTTGCTGAGTCAAGTACACACCCAATAGCTAATCAGAATATGGCCACTAAGTCTGACACAATGGATTCTCAACGTCGTATTAGCCGACTCCAAATGCTAATGGGGGTACAAAATGGCAAGTCTCTTGGGGGAGTAACTATCTCCCTTGTACAAAGATTATCCACCTTCCGGAGGTGAACCAGGTAGTTTCTATACCTAGGGTTCTTAGTAAGGGTTTACGTTTGAAGACTACCATTTGCAGTCGCGCAAGCGCTATTGAGGCCTATAGACCAACAAATTACTAAGCAAGATGTAGTCACACAACCGTGATTGAGACCCAAAGGCCCTACAAAATGCCAGATATGAGTGCAAACTCTCAGATAGCTTTGTCCTCTGAGATTTTCATCCCAAGTGGCCTATTTATTATAGTGAGTTGGAATTATTAGGTTTTAGCCGTACTCACTTGGGTCGTTCCCCTCTCACCAATGTCTGTGCGAGTGTTCCAGGCAAACCAGGAGGGCAGGCCTACTAAGGGTAAAAAGCATGCAAGAAAACTAGAAAAGTTTCAAGGGTCTGGATTTCTAATTGTTTATATAGACAAGAGCATACTCTCCTACGTATACACTTTCCTCAAACACATAAAACAGGTAGTTCTTTTACCCAATTATATTTAAGTGCCTAAGAAAACAATTAAAAAAGAGGCAATGTTTGCTTGTATCTCCTTAGGTAACCTACAAAAACAATGAATTAGTAGTCCTATGGTTTGAGCAATAGATTCTTTGACAAGCGAAATCTTGGACTAACGTTCTGCAAAAACACAGGTTGGGCTATCAAAAATATCAGAAAAAATAGAGAACAAAAACGGGTTAGGATTAGTATTAACAAATTCATATCAAAACACCCCTAAAATGGAGAGGGATAAACTGAAATTTGACTGTCTGAAATTTGGAGGATCCTCCAAAAACTAGATTTCGCATTATAACTCCTGGAAGTCCGAAACCCCTCTCAAAGATCCTGACAATATATATGGAGAAAAGAGAAGAGGAAATGCCACTTATACTTAAATGTTATATTCCATATATATTGCCCTTCCACAAGCCTAATTTCAAGCCTTGGTTCATATCATATCTTTGAAAAAAACCTCTCTGTTTTTCATACGAGTAAGCAAAAAGCAACAACTCGTATGTTTTTTCTTAGGTACCCATATGACAAATTACACAGACTCATACGATGCAAAACAAAAACTCATATTACATCGGATAGAAACTCATACAAGTATTAATAGAAACAAGAGAAAATTTAGACAGAAAGCAGAAACTGCAGACTTACAACAAAAAATGAGATAGAAACTAGTACGAGCCTCCTCACATGCCCATATGAAAATTAACAGATTCCCATACGAGTAAAGAAGTAGAATCGTTATGTGTGCAATAGAAATTTGTACGAGCTTTCGTGCTGGAAACGCAACCTACAACTTTTCAAAACACAAAAACTTACAAAAACATCAAATTAGGGACATGGGTCCCACCGGGCGTGCCAAAATGGAGAGAGGCAAAGTGAGTGAGGGGATGAAATTGTTAGATGATCAAACAATAAACATAGAAGCATTCAAAACACAAAAACCAAGTATACCTTCACAAACTTGTCTTCTCCCTCGAATTGAGCTTGATGAAGTGAAGGTGCCCCTTTGATGCTCCACTTGATTTTCTCTTTTCTCGTGTAGATGTGGATTGCTCTTGAATGCTCAAAAAGGTAGATGGATTAAGGATTTGGATTTGGATCAGGCATAGATGGATATGGATAACAAGGATTTGATAGAGGACTATGACAAAATGATAAAAATGTGATAGAGGGAGATGAGAGGAGAAATTAGCAGCATGATGATAGAAGAATGGAAGACTCCTTGATTTGAGAAGGAAAGATGCTCCATTTTATATATTGGAGGAGGCCAATGGAGGGCCAAGATTGATTTACTTATGAAGGGATAAGATTGATTCAAGATAGTGGACATGGATCAAGGATGCATTGGAGAAATAAAAAGGAATATAAAATTCCTTGGGAAAAAGGGGGGGAATAAATTTGAATTTCAAAGTGAGGATGCATAGGGGGATTCAAAGAAATTCAAATTTCTTTGTGAGCTTTAAGATAGATGTGACATGAGTGGGGGAATTTAAAATTGGAGAATAATGATAAGTGGGATTATGAGAGATTCTAGAGGAAATAATTAGGTTAAGTGGGGATTAGGAAAAAGTGATTTGTAGAAATCACATGATTAGGTTAATTAATTAAAATTAATTAACTGAGTGGGTTTAGAGGAAATAATTATTGGAGGGACTTTAGAAGAATAGGGAAATAATTAATTTATTTGATAAATTAATTATTGGACAATAGTGACATGATTAATTAAATTAGATTTAATTAACACTGGGAATAAGGATAACACAATTAAATCAATTAATTATGTTGACAAGCTTAAAATAATTAAATATTGATTTAATTAATTTTATGTGTCTGTAGGTTGGTCTTATCAAACTTTTGAGCTATCAGGTTTTGTCCCCATTGCATATCTATTCACTGGATATTAATAGTTTGGTTTGAACCATTGAAAATTTATCTATGTAGAATCTACTTGGTTATCAGGCTTGGTAATGATTGGTACCCTTCACCTTGCACCTTCAATTCTCCAATTCTTGATCATTTGCGTTCCTTCATTCCTTTTATTTCGTATTAGGTCAACAAACGTGGTTGTAATATGTTACCTCTTTTGACTGTTTGACAAGTTCTTCCTTGTAAGTATTTTCCATGATTTATTTTTATTAGTGTTTTGGGTCAACCATTACCATTGTACCATCTTCACCAATGCTTCAATTCCTTGAAAACCCACTCCCTTGTAGTAAGAAATTATATGTCTTTCAAATTTGGGATATAAGACATCCCTCGAATCTCATACGATCTCCAACATTCCCCCACAACTTTGAGATTTGATAGTTTACCTCTACTTCTTCTAGGTGTTGGGCCTTCAAACTTCTCTCACCATGATTATGTTGTTATATTTTTTGAAAATATTTGCAAAAATAAGCAATATAGTAGATCACTTTGAGGGTGTGACCTCTAATTATCAGATGATAACATACAAATTCAATAATAGATTATACGATGCTTTGGGAGAAACATATTTACCTTTATTTATAAGCTTAACTATGTAAGGACATACCCGTTCATCCCAAATAAGAGTATCTAAGATACTAACTATAATTAGTGTAAGGTTAGGTATGTCACAAATGCTCAACATATTTATTTAGGAATATATCATATATCATATTAGGATCATAACAAATTTACCATTTTCACCTATACTATATTTCCTCTTTCTCCACTGGTCTAAACAATTTGCTCGTGTTTTGATGGTCTGACCTTATTCTTGTTATCATACTCTTCCATAAAGCTCCAACCGCTTAATGTAGATATCATCATGATATCATATTGACATCATCATTATATCATGACATCATCCAATATATTTGGTTGTGATCTAGTCCACCCTTGCTAACATTATCATGACATCACCGTTTTTTATCTTTCAAAACCATTTTTTTTTCCCATTCCCAACCTCGGTACACATCATAAGGACATCCTATAAGCCTTTCCATTATCGAAGTTTCATCATTGGACTTCCCTTTGCCCACCACGAGTTTTTTTTGGCGTGAGTTCCTCCTAAATTTTAAAGTTTGACAAGTCACCTATTTTTTTGTTGGTTTCCTTTGTTACTCACTACAAAGGGTTGTATGGTCACCAAAAAGAAACCAAACATGACACGAAAGGTACTAACAATAGACATCGCCGTATTTTTACATCAAACTAATTAAGTCCCACTTTAATATTTTACATTTAGAAAGGCAGGAATTCGATGGATGGACATGTCATGGCCATGCTAGAGATATAACACTAGTTGAAACATCTCTTATAAAACTTGATTTTTCCATGTTATTGGTAATCAAGTAGGGTATTCAACTTATCCATTTTGTTATTGTTGATAGAGAGAAATATAAATATTTCTCAACATAAACAATATGTTTCTATATTTGCGCTTACAAATATAAATCAAGATTTTGAGTAAAGAAAGTTGAAAGTGTGGTGCAAATCGACATAAAATTGAAAATATTTTCTTTAGGATGATGGTCTATTAAGAGAAATCCTATCAAGGAAGAAAGGGAACAAACCACCAATACCAAATGACATCTTGAATGGTATGTGAAGATGTATGTTAAGTGGTAACATTATGATGAAAATTTTTACAATTTTCTAGGAAATGTGATTGCAAACACAAAAGTTTTCTAGGTGGCCTAAGAAGGTATAAGACTTGGCTCTAAGCTTGTGGCATTAAACATACGCGAGTTGTCTATTTGTGGTGATATTAATGATAATTATGTTTATGTTAAATTTAGAGCATGATGGTTGGTGGATATTTTGATGTGAAATCAAATACCTAAGAACCTCATTGACACAAAATGTAAACCTTTGGATGCTAATTTGTGTGATTATGGAAATAAAGGAGGAGAAACTCCACTAAGAAAATGGAAATAAGCTTGGGATTGAAGTCTAAATAGGATATATTTTAAGACACACATCAAATGCCTTGCATTTTATTGCAGAGATTAACTAAGTCAATTTTGTTCAATATTTTGATAATAAGAATTTAAACTTGGGCATCAAAAATTATAATCCATTTTCCATAAATCTACTTGATAAAGACAATTTTTCTATAGATCCATTCAATAATGAAGGTAATTGTGCTAGTAATCCCTAGCATGACTAGCTAATTGATTGATGAAAGAACTCGCTTTTGCACATTGCAAAAAGAACAAATATTAATGCATAGTGAAATTGTTGTTGAAAGTACTTAGGATGAAAAAGTTTCCTAGAATAGTAAAAACAAAATGCCATTTGAAATTGCAAGCAAAGTAATAGACTAGACAAATATTGCAAGATTATAAGAAAGATAACATATTATAGAAGGAATCCCAAGCCATTCATGTACTATGTGCCATAAATAAACCATGCTTACTACTCTATTTGATAAAACTAATGCTTGAATTAATTAAAAATAACAATACATACTAGAAATAGGAGAAAAAGTATATATTTATTCAGAAATGAAGTTATTATAAAAGTATATTAGAGATGGTTAACCAAAGATCAAATTACCTTCCTTTACTATGCTAAGGCTACATATAGGATTTGATGATTGTCATGATAACATAACCAACTCTTGCAAGTGTCAAATACAATTATACGAACCATATTAGCTATCTTGAATATTTGATTCTCTAACTTGTTTCTTCCTATATGCTTGTATATTTGTAAAGAGATGACTTTTGTTATTTAGTTTTTTAATATTTGGTTTTTTCATGTTAATGTGAAAAATGTATATTGCCTAACTAGTTGCTTTATAGGTCATATTCATACTAGTATACTTAATCTTACTTAGGTCATGTGATTTTCTATCTCATGTCATAGGATTAATATGCATGTCATAATCTAATTTAATCTAGGGTTTTGTCCTTATCTTATAAGACAGGTTTCTTATTGCCCATTGTAATTACTATTTTTGTATCTAATGAAATCTCAAGCTTCATAGCAAGTTAGTTGCTTCTTTCTTATATCAAAGCGTGTTTTGATTCTAGGTAATCTTTGAAAGCTATGAGATTTAATTATTAACTTCAACATGGTATCAAAGCTTCAAATATATAATTCATTTTTCTTTTTCTTTTTTTGAAATTACTATTTTTGTATCTAATGAAATCTCAAGCTTCATAGCAAGTTATTTGCTTCTTTCTTATATGAAAGCGTGTTTTGATTCTAGGTAATCTTTGAAAGCTATGAGATTTAATTATTAACTTCAACATGGTATCAAAGCTTCAAATATATAATTCATTTTTATTTTATTTTTTTGAAAAGTTTTGCTAAGAGCTTTCAAAAGGTGAATCTTCGAGCAAAACAAACAATATTTTTTTGTTAAAGAGGCATTAAAACCCTAAGGTCACACATTCTTAGAAAATTTGAGGTGATTTTTTTCGGTCTTGAAATTTGAGCTTACAAAAATTTGCACAATCTTATGGACCCTGATGTAGGAGCATCCCCAGTCGATGAGTGATCTTGCATCAACCAAAAATATTTCCTTTCAGTTTTGTTCTTGTTTTACACATTCTTAGAAAATTTGAGGAGATTTTTTTGGGTCTTGAAATTTGAGCTTACAAAAGTTTGCACAATCTTATGGACCCTGATGCAAGAGCATCCCCGGTTGATGAGCAATCTTCCATCAACCAAAAATATTTCCTTTCAGTTTTGTTCTTGTTTTGTTCTTTGTGCAGTTTTTTGTGTTCTTGTCGGTTGGCACCGATAGTTGCTTGTTCTACGTGGAAGATCTTGTTTTCAGTTTCCTAGTGGTTTCATGTGTTTGATTCCAGATTTCTAGTTCATTTGGGTTCTTTTCCAATCAGTTATCACTTCCAGTTGGTTGTTTCTGGGTTCCCGGGACAGTTCTTGTGCTTACCAGTTGGTTTTTCTTCATTACCGACGCGATTCTTGGCGTGTGGATCCATATTGGGTCTTGTCCAATGTTCTTTGGCATGTGGCCGACCTTCCTATTGAACCACATCACTTGGTTGTTATTTTCTGGAAAGATTTATTAAATCTTAAGGACGACCTAATTACACATTTCATTTTCCTGCATTGGTGAATGTAATCTTATGAGGTTGACTCGGATATGTTCCAGTGGGTATAAATATGATGTTATGTAATCATTTGTAGGGGCAAAGGAAGTAGAACTGAGAATAAGGATTGAGATTCGCATATTGTGATCCGGTTGATTCTTAGAGTCCCGGTTGGATTGTATCTGGCTTGAAGCTTGCAGTAATCCATTTATTACCAGATGTTCTTTGATAATAATATGATGATTGTCGAATGATTGTCGGAAGTTCTAAGGCTTTATTATCATCTGTTTGTGTGAATTTCTTGTGTTTTCTTGCTGCTTTTATTGTGTCTCTCTTGCTGCATAAGCCGGTTGACTCTTTTGAGGGTTTTTACCGGTTATGGCTGCACCAGGTGGTATCAGAGCTGGTTATGGACCGAATGGTGGAAGAATCATTTGCAAACATTGAGGCATTCCTTGAGGTGGACAAATCGCCGATTGGAGGCAGCTTGCGCATGTGTTCAATAGAACGCCGAGGGGAGGCAATTGAAACTGGTAGTCAGATCGCCTAGTTAAGGCAGTTCATCGAAGTGGAAGAAGAGATGTTGTCAAGGAGAAAAAAAACCCCAGAGGGTAGAGAAGATGATGGAAGACTTCAAGAATGAAGTGAGGAATGAAATCCAGAATGCTTTGGCCGATTTACAAAGAAACCCTAATTCTGAGGATGAATATGAGGAAGTTGGTGAAGAGCTTGAAGAAGTTGAAGGAACAGAAGATGACCGAGAGGAAAGATTCCTAAAATTAGTGGCGCAAGCAAGTAAAGTGCATAAAGTTGAGGTTTCTAACTTTTCCAGAATGCTGAATCTGGAAGATCTGATCGATTGGATCAGAGAGTTGGAGGACTACTTTGAGTTTGAGGACGTTAAGGACCTGCAGAGAGTCTAGTTGGCACAAACCAAGTTGAAAGGGCATTATGCCCTGTGGTGGAAAGAGTTGCAGAAAGACAGAGTGGAGAATGGTGAATTGAAGATCACCCGGTGGAGACAAATGGTTGCAAGATTGAAGGCCAATTTCATACCAGGAGACTATGAACTGGAGTTGCTCAAGAAGTTGCAAAACCTAAAACAAAGAAACATGATTGTGAAGGAATATATTGAGGAATTCTACAAGGTGGTAATCATATCTCGACAAAGAGAGATGGACAGAGAAAAGGTGGCGAGGTACATCAATGGGCTCGCTTTTAACATTCAAGGTGAGATGAATATATTGAAGATTTCCATAGTTGAAGAAGCTTACCAGTATGCTTTGAAGGCTGAGGAGAAGGTGAGAACAAGACAACTGAATAAGGGAAAGGAGAAATTCAAGATGAGTGATGGTATGAAAAAACCAGTTGAAGAAGAGGATTCAAAACCTAAGTGGGGTAAAGAACCGAAGCAGAAGACACCGAGGAAAGGTAGCAGCAATACCAGTAGAGAATTTCTTGGCAAATGCTTCAAGTGTGGAGAAACCGGACATAGATTCTATGAATATAAGAAAGGAATTTCAAGAAGTTGTGTGGCAAGTGAGGAACCAGATGGTACTGGATCTGACTGTGCATTGGAGCAGGGAGAATCCCTTATGTTCACAAGAAAGGAAAAGGGGAAGGGCCGAGGCACTGTGCATCGCACAGTGATCGGCGGCAAGCTGCGCACTGTGCAATGCACAGTGACCGGCGGAGCCGCGCACTGTGCAAAGCACAGTGGACGGTGGTGCCACACACTATGTAGTGCACAGTGAACGACGGAGCCGCGCACTGTGCGCTGCACAGTGGGCGGCAAGGCCGAACACTGTGCAGTGCACAGTGGGCGGCCATGGCCGAGCCGCCACCATTGTAACCCCCGCCTTTCTTTGAGTTCGCCCCTTCACCGTATACTCTCTCTCTCTCTTAGTTCGGCCCTGCAACGCGGGGTTGAACAAAACCAAAAATATATATATATATCAAACCCTAGCCTGGGTAGGGCTAGGGTAATAAAATAAAATAAACTGTTTAACTCTTGTTTATAAATAACAAAATTAAAAAAAAATCCCTAATTAGGGATTACATGAAAATTGTTTTTTTTAAGTTGTGGAAAATCTATATTTAAAATTTGTTAGGATGTTCAATTTAGATAGACGTGGGAGTTTTAATTCCGATAAATTATTTTTAGAATTATTTGTGAAACCTTGATTAAATAAAAAAAAAAGGGAAAATTAATTCCTTGAAAACTAAATTTGATTTTGGAAAGATAATTTTCCTCCTTCGAATAATGTCATTTAGAAATTAATTTGACACTTTAATCCATTAAATTAATTAATGATTTAAAATGAAATTTAAACAATATGGCTTTGGAGATCAATTTTTATCTACGTCTACCATTTAAATGAGTTTAATAAATTAAACTAACGACTTTATTTGATGAGAAAATAAATTATAACATTTAGTTTTCCCGCGAATAAATTTTAATTAAGTTTCGATACTTAGTTAGTATCAGAGTTAGTTCGATTTTTGTTATGGCCAACTTGTTAACACATGTCGTGATAGCGAACTTTGTTAATTAACTAGTTGTTTTAAAATTAAAAAAATCATTCCGTTTTTGCCCTAATTTTTGGGCATGACATTTTGGTATCAGAGCAAGGTTTCCACACTAGGAACCTTACTCCACTTACGTTTCGTCTTAGATTATTTAAATTATTTTGTTAAATTGATTTTATCAGACTTTTAAATTTAATTGAATTAATATTATTCTAAAAGAAATTAATTAATTACTTTGCCTTATTTCCTCTTAGGATGCCTCTGACGACGCAACAAGCTCGCAAGCACGGACGGGGTCCTAGACGTGTGCGCATAGCACGTGAAGAGGTAGTGAGGGAGGCATCAGTTCCAGAGGAGAACCTAGGGGCACCTCCCGAACAGCCAAATGAACCTAACCGAGACCTCTTAGTAGCAATCCAGAATCTTATTGGCATAGTTCAGGAAAGGATCCCAGCAGAGAACCCTCAGGTTAGGAGTCATGACTCTGGGAGTCATAGATCTGTTGATAGAGAACAAAGCAGGAGCCTAGCTCCGATTCCTGTAGAGAGTCAGGGTGGAAATGAGTCAGAGTCTGTGCATATGCCAGGACCACCTCCAGCGGTGGAACCAGTTTATTTTGAGAGAGCTCGTCGAGATCCAGGGGATCTCATCAGGGAGGTCATGTGCCTCCAACCACAATCCTTCGGAGGTTCTATAGATGGAATAGAGGCCGAGGCATGGCTTCTGAGTCTTGAGAGGTGCTTTGCATTGCGTTCTTATGAGAGCAACCTGAAAGCACGTGTCGCAGTTCATCTACTGAGAGGGACAGCCTCCACTTGGTGGAGACAGGAAGAGTACAAATGCGGATTAGTTCCTAATACTCTCACTTGGGAGATATTCACAGAGAGGTTTCGTGAGAGGTACCTATCAGAACACTTCAGGCAGCGTCGTATAGATGAATTTCACGATCTCCAACAAAAAGGCTTGTCAGTAACCCAGTATGAGAGTAAATTCTTTGAGCTATTGCCTTATCTAGATTATCTAAAGGATGAGAAAATTCTTGTAAACCGCTTCATCAGGGGATTAAATGCCGGTATAGTCGGGCCTGTTAGGATGTCCGCTCCAGAGAGCCTTCGGGTTGCTGTAGAGAAGGCACTGATTGCCGAAGAGATTCAGGTCAGACCACAGAACAATAAGGATCAGTTTCAGAACCGAAATCCCGCACCTCAAACTTATGGATTCCAGAAACCACATTGGAAAGGAAACAACCGAAATTCTCAGGGGTTCTCCAAACCCCCTCCTCCACAACAGACACCACAGAACCAGAGGCAGAAGCCTCCACAGTATCAGCAGGGCTCCAAGCCCAAACAGTGGCAAACTCAGGGACAGAGACGTGATCAGAGAGCATAGGGGCAGTACACACAGCCGACGGGGACTCAGCAGTCCTCCAGGGGTGGGTACAGCAGATCTAGTAGGACAAGAGGTCGGGCATTCTCTAGGCCTCAGGGTGCCCAGTTCCAGGCACGGGGTGCATGCTTTACGTGTGGAGCCATGGGGCATATGGCGAGGGATTTCCCTCAGGGACAGGTGGCAGGGAGTCAGCGGATGGCCGCTTCAGAGCCGACGGTTGGTGATATGGGCAGGTCCCATAGAGTATTCGCAGCGGTTGACAACCGCCAGGCTGAGCATCAAGCCACGGTTATCGAATCTACAGGTATAATCAAAGGTAAAAATGTATCTATTTTGTTTGATTCAGGAGCTACTGACTCCTTTATATCTCCATTGGTTGTGGAGCGTTTGCGAGCTAGTGGCAACTAGACAGGGTGTCAGTTGGGAAGTAGAATTAGCTTCAGGAGCTAGAGTGTCAGTGGAATCAAAGGTTAGGGCATGTCAGCTACAGATTGGCAAGACCATCACTTTAGTAGACCTTAGAGTGACTCCACTTGGATCTTACGAAATCGTACTTGGCATGGATTGGCTTTATGCCCACAGAGCCAAGATGGATTGCCGCCTGAAAAAGATCGAGTGTGAGGATGATCATGGTTCGCCCATAGTTATCACCGGGATTTAGAGGCCCGTGTCTCTTCGCATGATCTCTGCAATGCAGCTTAAGCAAAGCATGCGGAAGGGATGTCAGCTTTTTGCTATCACTATCAGTGACAAAGGAGAAGAGGAAAAAGAAACATCGCTCGATGACCATCCTATCCTTAAGGGATATTCAGATGTATTTCCTTCAGAGTTACGGGAATGCCTCCCCATAGAGAGATTGATTTTCATATAGACCTAGTACCAGGAGCCGAGCCAGTTTCCAGAGCACCTTATAGGATGACCACAAATGAGCTAAATGAACTTAAAATACAGCTTGAGGAACTCCTTGAGAAGGGTCATATTCATCCTAGCGTATCCCCTTGGGGTGCACCAGTCATCTTCGTTAAGAAGAAGGATGGATCTCTCCGATTATGTATGGATTATCGGCAGCTAAATAAAGTAACCATCAAGAACCGATATCCTTTGCCCAGAATTGATGATTTATTCGACCAACTTCAGGGTGCCAAAGTCTTTTCCAAAATAGATCTGAAGTCAGGATACCATCAGTTGAGAATAGTGGAAAGTGATATCCACAAGACCGCATTTCGCACTAGATATGGTCACTATGAGTTTACCGTAGTCCCCTTTGGACTTACGAATGCCCCAGCAGTTTTTATGAGCCTCATGAATGGGGTGTTCCATACCTTTCTGGACCGTTTTGTTATTGTGTTCCTCGATGATATACTGATATATTCTCGGAATGAGAAGGAGCATAAGGAGCACCTGAAACAGGTATTGCAGTGTTTGCGAGATAATCAGTTGTTTGGCAGCCTATCGAAGTGTGCTTTCTTTCAGTCTGAGGTCAAGTACCTTGGGCATGTTATTTTCGGTGATGGGATCTCAGTTGACCCATCAAAGATTAGGGCTATTATGGATTGGCCAGTGCCTACCAGTGTGATAGAGGTCAGGAGTTTCATGGGCTTAGCAGGGTATTACCGACGTTTTGTCGAGGGTTTCTCCAGAGTCGCACACCCTATTACTTCTCTTCAGCATAAAGGGAAGAAATTTGAGTGGACAGAGCAGTGCGAGAAGGCCTTTCAGAAACTCAAGAAGGCACTTACTAGCGCTCCTATCCTTGTTGTACCAGATCCTACAGCTGACTTCATGGTTTGTACAGATGCTTCTCTAGAGGGTTTAGGGGCAGTTCTTATGCAGGATGGTAGGGCCATAGCTTTCGAGTCTAGGAAACTTAAGACTCATGAACTTAATTATCCCACTCACGACCTTGAGCTCGCAGCAGTAGTGCATGCACTTGTGAGGTGGAGACACTTCCTTCTAGGTCATCACTTCGAGTTGCATTCAGATCATCAGAGTCTTCAGTACATCTTCACTCAGCCGAACCTTAATGCACGTCAGAGGAGATGGATGGAGTTCTTGTGTGAATATGATTTTGACGTTCACTACATCAAAGGAAAGGAAAATGTAGTTGCAGATGCCTTGAGTAGGAGATGTCACGAGGTTTACACCATATCCATGGGCACGGATTTGAGAGACCATATACTACAGCACTTGCCAGAGGATGGATGGTATGCGGAGGTTAGTCAGGTAATACGATCTCAGGTTACTCTAGAAGGGAAATATGTGGATTATTCTTTGGAGTCCGATGGACTATTACGCCACAGAGGGCGCCTTTATGTACCTTCCTCCGGAGGGTTGCGAGAGTTCATTGTCACGGAGGCTCATAGAGCTCCTTATGCAGCACATCCCGAGGTTAAAAAGTTGCATGCTGACTTGAGGCAGCTGTATCATTGGCCGGGAATGCGGCAGCTCATTGCTGAGATAGTAGCTCGATTCCTCGAGTGTCAGAGAGTAAAGGCAGAGCACCGCCATCCAGGTGGGTTGCTCCAGTCTCATGCTATACCAGAGTGGAAGTGGGATACTATATCCATGGATTTCATCATTGGTCTTCCTATGTCTTCTCGTTGCCATGATGCTATCTTGGTGACAGTTGACAAGTTGACCAAAGTAGCTCACTTTTCACCAGTCTGTACTACATTCACAGCTCCAGCAATAGCACAGGTGTTCTTGTGGGACATTGTTAGACTTCATGGCGTGCCCCGCAAGATTATTTCTGACAGGGATTCTCTTTTCACTTCTTCCTTTTGGAAGTCATTACAGGCAGCTATGGGCACTAAGCTCAATTTCAGTACAGCCTATCACTCGGAGATAGATGGTCAGACAGAGAGGGTCAATCAGGTGTTAGAAGATATGCTTCGCATGTACGTCATGGATCATCAGACCCGGTGGGAGGAGTATCTTCCCTTAGTGGAGTTTGCCTATAACAATGGGCATCACACTTCTTTGGGGATGCCACCCTATCAGGCATTATACGGCAGGCCTTACAGGACGCCCTTGAGTTGGATCGCATAGAGGATAGAGTTGCTATTGGTCCTGAGATAGTTCGGGATATGGAACAGTAGGTGGATTTGATTAGGCAGCGTCTCAGATAGGCTCAGGATAGACAGAAGAAATATGCTAATGCAAAGAGGATAGATCGTAGCTACTTGGTTGGAGATAGAGACTTCTTGAGAGTGCGACCGCATAAGAGTCCAATCCGTTACGGAAAGGGTTCTAAGCTTGCACCTCGCTTTGTAGGACCTTTTGAGATTCTTGAGAGGATAGGCCCAGTTGCCTACCATTTAGCATTGCCACCTAGCCTGTCACGCATCCACGATGTGTTTCATGTATCAGTTTTGAGAAAATATATCTATGATGAGTCTCACATTTTATATTGGGATGCCTTGCAGGTGGAGTCGGATGGGCAACTAGCTTTGGAGCCCATTCACATTTTGGCACGCCAGACGTTGGCCCTTCGAGGTCGAGAGCTGGACCAGGTTAGGGTCCAGTGGGATTGTTATGATGAGGTTACAGCTTCATGGGAGGACGCAGCACGTATGAGATCAGAGTACCCCCACCTCTTTGATGAACTCCAGGAGGAAGTTCATGCCTAGAGGGGGAGGGTGTGAGGCCTCACCTCGACTCAGTCTGACATTCAGTGGATTTTATATTTAGACTATTATGGATACTTTATTTTGATGCATTTTGAGACTTAGAACTTATATGATTTCAGGATTTGGATAACATTGCTATGTTTTGATGATTTACTTATATGCTTTATGAGATAGAACACTACATGATTGTTAGATAGGATGAGATTGCAATGATAGATGTCGTAATTATATTTGCAGGACTTTACTATGATAATAGAACTATGATGTATGGTTAAGTTTATGTGAATTGGGATGAAATTGCTTATGTGAAATTGCTTGATAAAAGATGTATTTAATCTGTGCAGATGAAAATTGTATGCAAGTGATGATGTGTATTGTTATTCCTTTGAATTATATTATATGTAGATATTTGAAAGTACTAATGTGTAAATTGAGGTGCGCAGGAAATTTACCATGTGACCATGGAAAATTACGGAGAACCAAACCTAGACTTAAGCCAGGGGTTGTCTATTTGGAGAGACAACACCCCATTTGTGTTGTATTTTATTCGTAACAGTATATGCTGTATGAGTGTTAAGTGTTATTTAAATTTAATGTGTAAAACCCACAAGAGACAATTTCATGTTTTAATTTGTAAAAGTGTTTTATTTGTGTCAATTGACACATGTGTGGATTTAAATTTAAATGTTTTATTTTTGTCTCTTGGTGGGAAAGTGTTCAACTATAGCTTTTTCAGATAATATATCGTGTTGTCATAAATACCTTGGGAAAGAAATCTTTGGAGTGGTCAACATATGTTTGACCCGAAAATAAACTTCAGAGGGGTTTAAAATGAGTTAAATGAACACCTAGGGGTAGTTTAATAGGGTTTCCTAAAGCCCATAAGGTATACCTAGGGGTTAGGGGTAATTTTAGACAAGTTTCTACTTTTAAGTGACCTTTTTGACGCTTTAAAAATTGGTTTTTTTGAGTTGTGCGAAAATTGAAAATTAGAAGTTTAAATCTAATTGAGATTTTTCCTATTCGAATGAGAGTCTTTTTGCATTTTGCTTTACTTTCCTTTTTGGTTTTTAGAAACTTGTGAGAACTCAGAGAATGAGCTTCTTAAGCAAGAATTGGAAAATTTGGAGGGTAATCACCCACTCTCCATTTTTGGAGACAAGAGAATTTTTGAAAAGAAAAGAATAGTTTGGAATAGAAAATTTGACTAAGGGTAGAAGAAGAAGATCCGTGGATTGGGCAGCTCTTCCTCAAATATTATACTACCATTGGGCAGATTAAGGTTGGTTTGATTATTCTTTAAAATGTCTATTTTCTTGTATGTGTTTGAGAGTATGATTGGTGTAAGAAATCTATGTTTTTGAATGTCTTGTTTTAGAATTTCATTTGAAATTTTTGCATTATGCTTTGTTGTGTTTTGGGAGTTTCCTCAAGACCTCTTACTCTTGGGAGAGAGGAGGATCTTGTGGGTGGTAGCAGTGACAACCCTCGAGTGAGAGACTCTCGTTTGAGAGCAATCACAAGGGATCTTTGTGTGACCCTTGTTGCATGGCCTGTTTGTGCAATGGGGGTCATAAGGATGGATATAAGGCTAGAATGCCTTTGGGGAGCATAAGGAATAAGGGGTTGAGATTTTTGATGTATTTATTGTGCCATGAGGTGGCAACTTGTTTTTCCATACTTGCAGATCTCCTCAGGGTATTGGTCCACTACCACCCTTAAAAAGGTCATCACCAAAGTGTGGTGCTGTGAAGCCAAGTTGGGAGTGTGTCTAAATATCTGTGTGTGTATTTTTGTCTTCTATGTGTTTGCATGTTTGTTACCCGTCTAGGGCTTGGTTCTCCGAGCTCGGGGGTGGCTACCAGTTAGCCTAGGCTGGGAGGTGAGCACTCCGTGGTCATATTTGTGTTTCTATTATGCAGGAATGCCAGGAGAAAAGACTAGGAAAAGTGAAAGGTTGCAGAAGAATATTGTTGAAGAAATTTTAAATTGATTTGCAGTTATTAGTTTTAAATTTGATAGGAGAAGTACATCCTCATTCATAGAAATGAGAGGCAAGTTGTAATTTTGAAAATAGACATGAGATTTGTTGTTGAAGTTAAGTAAAGAAACATCCTGTAAATTTGCAGAATATCGTTAGAGTTGTAAAAAGCTAGATATGCTTCTATTTTCTATTTTAAAAAAAAAAGATTTGCTTTTTGATTTGCATGCAATAGTTATTTTTTTTGCAATATAAAAATCAGTTTATTTAAATCTGAGTTCTTTTTAGCTGAAAATCTATCTCCATTTTAAATTGTAGAAAATCATGATTTGTACTTGTTGTTAACATGTAAATAAATTAGTTGTTTTATTAGTTGAGAAATCAATGAATGTATTTATTTCAGAATAGTATAATGCTTTCCTAAAATAGTATTTCTTAAGTTTTAAAAAAAAAAAATTCTTAGAATTCTGTTTCCTGCATACCCATAGATTACAATATATAGATTTCGATATAGTTATGGAAATATATATTTATCTATTAAAACAGACGTAATCCATATTTCCTTTCCTACAAGGGTATATCAAAATCTTTCATGATTACGATGTTAGTTTAAGAAAAAGAATTAAAACTATTAGTCATAAATAAATATTTATATATATCTATATGCATGTAAAAATCATGGGTATATTTATATATATTTTATATAAAGCATGCCATATAAATACCCTGCAAAACAAATGAAAATGTGAGCCTAAGTTTATTTACTATATATATATATATATATATATATATATATATATATATATATATATATTAATTTAGCATAATGAGTTACTTTGTTATTTTGTTTCTTTAAAAAAAATTTGCATGTAAAATTAGCATTGAGAAATATATATAAATATATATATATATATATATATATATATATATATATAAATATATATATATATATATATATATATATAAATATATATATTTATATTATATATAAATTAAAAAAAAAAATTTAAAAAAATTTAACAAAAAAAAAGGGGAAGGGTCGAGGCACTGTGCATCGCACAGTGATCGGCGGCAAGCCGTGCACTGTGCAATGCACAATGACCAGCGGAGCCGCGCACTGTGCAAAGCACAGTGGATGGTGGTGTCGTACACTGTGCAGTGCAAAGTGAACGGCGGGGCCGCGCACTGTGCGCTGCACAGTGGGCGGCAAGGCCGAACACTGTGCAGTGCACAGTGGGCGGCCATGGCCGAGCCGCCACCATTGTAACCCCCGCCTTTCTTTGAGTTCGCCCCTTCGCCGTATACTCTCTCTCTCTTAGTTCGGCCCTGCAACGCGGGGTTGAACAAAACCAAAAATATATATATATCAAACCCTAGCCTGGGTAGGGCTAGGGTAATAAAATAAAATCAACTGTTTAACTCTTGTTTATAAATAACAAAATTAAAAAAAAATCCCTAATTAGGGATTACATGAAAATTGTTTTTTTTAAAGTTGTGGAAAATCTATATTTAAAATTTGTTAGGATGTTCAATTTAGATAGACGTGGGAGTTTTAATTCCGATAAATTATTTTTAGAATTATTTGTGAAACCTTGATTAAATAAAAAAAAGGGGGAAAATTAATTCCTTGAAAACTAAATTTGATTTTGGAAAGATAATTTTCCTCCTTCGAATAATGTCATTTAGAAATTAATTTGACACTTTAATCCATTAAATTAATTAATGATTTAAAATGAAATTTAAACAATATGGCTTTATTGGAGATCAATTTTTATCTACGTCTACCATTTAAATGAGTTTAATAAATTAAACTAACGACTTTATTTGATGAGAAAATAAATTATAACATTTAGTTTTCCCGCGAATAAATCTTAATTAAGTTTCGATACTTAGTTAGTATCAGAGTTAGTTCGATTTTTGTTATGGCCAACTTGTTAACACATGTCGTGATAGCGAACTTTGTTAATTAACTAGTTGTTTTTAAAAAAAAAAAATCATTCCGTTTTTGCCCTAATTTTTGGGCATGACAAAGTCTTTTCCGGACTGTGTGCAAATCAGGTGGTAAGTGTTGCAAGGTCATTGTAGATAGTGGAAGTACTGATAATTTAGTATCTAAGGAGATGGTTGTGAAGCTTGGATTTAAGAGGCTTAAGCATCCTTGTCCTTATGAGGTGAGTTGATTACAAGATGATCAGAAGGTAGAGATAAAGGAGCAGTGTTTGGTGAATTTCAATATTGGGCCTTTCAGAGATGAAATTTTATGTGATATTGTATCTATGAGTGTTTGTCATGTCTTGTTGGGAAAGTCATGGCAGCATGATAGAGGAGATACTTATGACTGTAGAAGAAACCTAGTTACTATTGAAAAGGATGGGTGGAAGTTCACATTGATTTCTTTGAAGGGGAAAGAGAAAGAGGTGAAGAATCTGAGTCCTGAGAAAAGTTCCAATACTGAGAAACCGAGGGCAGAGGTTATACCTAATGATAGTAAACAGTTGATCATTAAATAATCTAATGATAGTAAATACTTGATCATTAAATCTATGTAATAGTAACACTATTCTAAAAATAATATTGTTTAAAGTAATACTATAAAATGTCAAAAAACTTAGTCCAATCAATAGTAAAATCTATTATATTATAAATTGACTATTACATATAAGGCTAATTATTATATTTAATTAATTAACTATATATATGTATACTAATTATTATTAAAAATAATGTATATTAAGTTTATTTAATTTTATATATTGAATAATTCTAATTTAATAATTACATGAAGCTTTTATTTTAATTTGGCACAACTTTTCTTTGTAAAATCTCTACAAAATAGATATGATTTATGTTGCATGCAAAAATCATTGTTGTTATAATATTGTTTAACTAATAAATATGTTACATATTTGTTTGCAATAATGACACAATGCATTTCTTGTTTAATGTGAAGGGAGAGAAAAATATGACATGCTACTTAAAATTTACAACAGAGAAAAAAAAAAAGTGCTTTCCATCAAACTATCATTTTAAGCATAAAAATTGTTTTTCATTACACCTCTTAACAATATAAATAATGTCCTGATCAAGGATTGGAATAATGACTTGTTGTCGGCGATGTTGTCAAGAATCCTATTCATGTTTAGTGTTCTTTATTAGCCTATGTTTTGGTTCTGGACTTTATTTTAGAAGTCATGCCTATCAAATCCACTACATCCTACTAAGGCTCATCTATTGTGAACGATTTTGTTCTGATTTTATTCCTCCTTGATTGGACAAATCCTGCTTCAAAATCCCTGACAACAAGCAACCTGAGCTCTGATTTCTCAAAGAAATTTGTGATCTCCCATCTCTAACTCAGAAGCTATCCAATCCTTTTATACCTCTAAAACCGTCATCCTCGCTTGTCTAATCAACCTCGACTCAAGAGAAACCTTCAAACTAGTCCCTCAGGAATGAGTTGGCATCCAAGCCTTAAAAATTCCTCGTACATATTAGCTTGTCACCACAGTTATCGCTAGCTCTCATGTTTGTTTAATGTTAGCATTTTTTAGGTTGTGAGCTAGTGACCAAATAGTTTGTGGTTAAGTTTTATGGTTATCGCCAGCTCGCGAGGTAAAATGTTTGAAGACGTGATCAAGCCACGAGGTGGCGACAAGTTGGTTTGGGTTTACATCGCAAGGTCTCTAGCTTTTTGGGTGTTAGCATTTTATGTTACCGAGCTGGAGATTGTTAATGAAATTGCTTTGGTCGTGAGGTCTCGAGTTGGTCTGATGTCATACATTATAGCCACGAGAGTTAGCGAGTAACTCATTTCATACAGTTGTCGCTAGCTCTCATGTTTGTTTAATGTTAGCATTTTTAGGTCGCGAGCTAGCGACTAGACAATTTGTGGTCAAGTTTTATGGTTATTGTCAGCTCGCGAAGTTAAATGTCTGAAGACTTGATCAAGCCACAAGCTTGCGAGTGAAGTGCTAGCGGTTAAGAGATAAACAATTTTATGTTGGTGAGTACGCGACAAGGGTTAAAGTTACCACTATCTCCAAGTCGCTGCGGTGAGGACTTAACATTTTATGGTCGAGAATTGGCTAGTGGTAGTTCAGTTTCCCTCAGTCGCTAGATCTCAAGGTTATGAAGGCCTAGCATTTTCAGCTTGCGAATTGGAGATAGAGTCGTAAGGGCTTGTCGCTAGGTCGCGAGATTTTCTAATGGGCAGTCTTTCAGGCAGAGAGTTGACGACTGTGTGCCGCGTGTTTTAATGACTTAATATCTTGAAATCACCAAAAAAAAAATTTAATGGTTTGAAAATAGCTTGAAATCGCCAATATTTTATTTTTATGGTTTGAAAATAGGTTGAAATCGCCAATGCAAATATTTTTCTGGTTTTGAAAACATTACAATTCGCCCATGTAAATATTTTTTTGGTTTTAAAAACATTACAATTCGCCAGGATTTTTCACAAACTTTGAGCGATCACGGCTAATTCGCCAATGGAGATTATTATTTTTTCTCCATAAACCGCAAAAATTATACGGCTTTATACGACCAGTAAAATTAAAATTTTCCTTGGGAATTATATGGCTTTCGCTAGGTTTTTACACCATGTCCAAGGGGGGTGTTTCTTAAAGTTTTCCCTGACAACAATGTAGGAAAACACAATTTGATCCGATCGTTCAATATTTGGGGGATTTAATCAATGGAAGGCTATGCGAGGAAGGAAATATAGGGCATGACTTTGTGGATTGAGGGTCTAGCCATTGAATCCCAAAGGGGATCAATTTATTCATAATTTTAATAAAATGAGAAACCCTACTCTAACAAGCAAAAGGAAGAACAAAACCAGAAATGAGAAGGAAACCAAATGAAACAAGAAAACAAGAGATGGGGAGAGGAGAACTAACCTCTTAACGAAGAAACAAACAAGGATGACACATTGGGATGAGTAAATCATGAGGGAGGCATTTAAACCAAGCAAAAAGAATGCATTGAATGATCATAGGGAGGCAAGGTCACTCTAGATTTGCACAAGCTCTTCAAATGAAATGGTAGGTTAAAATGACTCATTTGTTGGGTTTTATACTCGCCCTTTTGGGTGCAATAAATGCAAGTAATGTGGAGGTCGTGGGGTCCAAGGCACTAGGAAGCACACAAAAGAAATGTGGGAATTCATGGTTCGAGGTTTTAGTAACTTCAAGAACTAAGTTCTTGGAACTCTTAGGATCTTGAAGTTTGAAATCCCAAAGGCAACAATGCAAAACGCAAGAAGGGAAACTGAGGTTCAGTGGTTTGAATCCTTAAATATCAAAAGACATAACAAGCAAGGAAAATCGGGATTTGAAGTTTCAATAACTTCAAGAACTAATTTTTTGAGACTCCTAGGATCTTGGAGTCCGAAATCCTAAAAACAACGCAAGAGGAATGGGAAACTAGGGTTTAGGTATCTGAGGGAGGTTAAGGGTAGGACCCTTAGGTTCCTCAAAGTTTGAAACCCCGAAGAAAAAATTAGAAAAAAGAAAAAGAAAAGAAAAATAAAGAAGAGGAAACAAGAAAAGAAAAAAAAGGCAAAGATAGGGGACTTGAATTTTGTCAAACAAAATGTAGGGATGAGTATGCAGGGCATAAGAAACCTTAGATAAACCTTTGTGTTTAACAATTTAAATATCATAGAAAGCAGTTGCCTTGTCAACAAAGTTGAAAGATTGATAGCCAAGTTTAACAACATAAGCACAAATCCAATTACCTTTAAAATATTTGATTAACCCACCCCCAACTGCCTAACCCAGTTTCCCTAGTTCAAATAAATTAAATTTAATAGAAAAGAATATTTAGTTGGTCTTTCATTTATATTATTAAATAAATCAAATAGTTTTTCATGTGGGATTTTATATATGAAATAAAATGTTTTATTTAGAAATTTATTTTTTCTTGTATTTTTAATTTATTGTTATTATTAATTCTCGCCACAACAAAATGCTAATGCATTCATTGTTTTTTTAAATGTCAAGGAACAAGCCATTGAGAGACAAGAATTAAAATAGGTTGACTAAGCTTCCTAATGTATACAATGTTTTAAATTTATTTAAAAACATATAAATTGTTGTATCTATTATTCTATTGAATAAAAGCACTCTACAAACTTATTAGTATGATGTAAGATTTTAGTATTGATTGGACTATTTTTTTGACATGTTATAGTATTACTTTAAACAATATTATTTTAGAATAGTGTTACTATTACATAGATTTAATGATCAACTATTTACTATTATTAGATTATTTATCTTTTTTTTACTATGCAATAGTGGTATATATAAATGGGTTAATTAAAGTCACGTCTTTAACTTTATTATATATGTTTGATATTTATAATTTTATGTATTTTTAAATTATTATTATTAAAAATGAAATGGCTCAAGGTATCACTATTGCATGGTAGAAAAAACAAAAACAAATAATCTAATAATAGTAAATAGTTGATCATTATTAAGTCTATGTAATAGTAACACTATTCTAAAAATAATATTGTTTAAAGTAATACTATAAAATGTCAAAAAAAAAAGTCCAATCAATAGTAAAATCTATTATATTATAAATTGACTATTACATATATATTATATATAAGGCTAATTATTATATTTAATTAATTAACTATATATGTATACTAATTATTATTAAAAATAATATATATTAAGTTTATTTAATTTTATATATTAAATAATTCTAATTTAATAATTACATGAAGCTTTTATTTTAATTTGACACAATTTTTCATTGTAAAATCTCTACAAAATAGATATGATTTATGTTGCATGCAAAAATCATTATTGTTATAATATTGTTTAACTAAGCAATATGTTACATATTTGTTGGTAATAATGACATAATGCATTTTCCATCAAACTATCATTTTAAGCATTAAAATAATTTTTATTCAAATTCCTCACAAAGGAATGGGCAAGAAAACTCCTCCCCAAGAGGAGCCACGAGAAAAAGAAATGATTTGTCTCTATGTTGTGGAAGGCTGGTTTTATGTCTACTCCTAGCAGCGTGCAAGCGAATAACGTTAGTCTATGTTTTTATTTGAACTTTTATGTTTATTGCCTGCGTGACATATGTCTAAAACTTTGTTTAATACTGCTTTATGTCTGCTAAACTTACGTAGAATGATCATAGTTTTTGATAGAGGAAAAGGGCTGTAACTTTGCTGTTATTATGCTGACAGTGGTTCTGCCATTGTTTTCCTTGTTCCAATGGGTCAGCCCCCTTGTTTTTGGGCTGCTTTTAATATCAAAAACAATATAAATAATGTCCCGATCGAGGATTGGAATAATGTCCTGTTGTCGACTATGTTGTCAAGAATCCTATTCATGTTTAGTGTTCTTTATTAGCCCATGTTTTGGTTATGTACTCTATTTTTAGTAGCTTACAAATTGTTGTAGATATAACTGTTTTTTATTTTTCTATTGTGATTTTATTGATATTTTTGGATGCCTTTAGATTATAGATATTATAACAACAACACCCTCATTATACTACTTTTAATATAAAAACAATACAAATAATAACAATTCATATAATCTAAACTAACCTAAAAGAAAATAATATTTTTTCATTTCACACATATAAATATCAACATACCACATATAACCCCTCATTAAAAATTAATGAAATAATGTGACAACTGTATTTTTTTTTCTGTCCATTTCATTACATCGATTTCATGGACCCATTTATATTAATCAACATGTCAGTTTCAAATGAGAATACATTGGTTCTCCTCTTGTTTTGTTACATCAAAGTTATCACAAGGGCTTATCCACTCTATCATGTTAGACCAAAACAATAGAAAGCCCACCATTTATCCAAAACAATACAAAAATTTAAATAGATAATGACTTGCAATCAAACACCATTAATTATGTAAGATTTACTCATTGTGTGAGATTTGGCCATAATAATTTTAACTTTCCAAATTATTAAAATCATATTTAAGCTAAGTGGCTTGTTGGGAAGCCAAATAAGTCAGTTAACTAACTAATGAAAAAATCATCTAAATCCAATGATTGATCTTGTCATTTTCAATTTTGGTGGCTTTGCATACCCACTACCTTTTTCTTACTATATATATATATATTTTTATTATAAGAAATAATGAGGTATTTTATTATTAAAAAAAAATACTAAATAATTTTTTTATAAAGGGAGAACATGGTTTGTAGGCAAGCCCACCATAATTGTGCGTGCAGGCAATTTTCCATCAATAATTAAATAAAAAAATAAGTTGTGCGTATAGCGTGGAAGGCATTAGCTTGCTATTGCATTCCAAAACATAATAGTTAAAGAAGGTTGGATATTTTGCTTTTGATTTGATTGAAATATGACATATAACCTATTTTCATTTAATATGATTGAGATTTTTTTTTTTTTTTTTTTTTATTATTATTTTTAATTTAAGAAGTGTGGGATTGATTTAAGTTTGTTATACAATTTGTAAAAAAATATATATATTTTTTAAATTAAGGTAGATCTAATATTTTGAAGTGATTGTTATGTATTGATTTGAAGTGCAGAATTGTTGTATTTGATATGTCTAAATTCATTTAAAACCATCTAAGATCATTGATTATTTCTCATTTTGTACTTCATCATCAATTTGTGTCAACATCTAGGGTATACTACATGATTGCTTTGTATTTGATATTTGTTTCAAGTTGTTGCATTAGTCTGCATCTTGACCGATTTTCAAGTGAAAATGAGCCTCCATTTGAAAGATACACAAAAAGCATCCCAATGCATCCTACCACAATCACAAAGCATATTTTCTTTCCAAATTTTTCTATGCAAATTCAAGGGAAAATATTTATGATTAATTATGTATCTTCATCAGTTGATGCATTTAAAAATATTCTTTTAATTGTGAGAATATGAAGTGGTGGGGAGGCATTGAAAATATATAGTAGGTACTCTTTTAAAAGAAATTTAAATTCGTCAAAATCTACAATTATGACAGAGGCATAGTGAAATGGTGGAAATAGAACTCTTATCCTATAATCGTAAACTAAGAACTTATTTAATTAGTATTTCGATTTTCCATTGGGGGAATAATTAACAAGATCCAACTTCAATCCTAAAGGAGAGCTTGATGCTATGTGTGATTATTACATCTTTTGATTTGATATGCTTATATATGATTGTGATGAGAAATTACACAAAATTGATAATATTCAACATAAAAAGACAAATATAGAACTAATAATCGACTTAGAGGTATAGATTTGGAAATGGGATGAAGAGAAGAACCTATCACTAAAATTTTGAGCTGAAAATGTCGATCTATAAAGATAGACGCCTTAGACTTGATGGTTTTTCCATCAATTGAGGTTTCATATTTTAGATCAAGATGCCATGTAGATCTCTCCTTCCAAAACTAAGCCAAAATGTGAGTCTATGAAGCTAATTGGAATAGACCTAATATTTTCACTTGTTCAAAGTTTGAAACAATGTGTCTCAGTTTGCTTTGTGCAATTATGACACCTTTAGCTATCATATTTGTAATTTGCACACATAAACGAGGGGAAATGTTATTTTGTACAAGGGCTTTCTTAAGTCAAACCTTGTGTTGGTGTTTCCACCTCCATTGCAACCATGATGATGAAAAAGAGAGCTTACCTTTGGTAGGGCAGAGGCTAAATCTGAAATAAAATGCTTGAATTGAAATGATATTACCTTAAGAATTCATAATGGTGGTGATGTAATGCTCTTTAGATAAGTCGTTCAAGTGTTGATACAATAACATGACAAGACATAACAAGATCAATTCCAAAAGAATACTTGAGTGTAGGTTGTTGTAGATTACTTCTCCATAATACTCAAAAGTCTTAAGATACTTGTTCATTAATGTTTGCTTGTGAATTCACTAAGATGTGCTTAGGTGAAAATGAAATATAAATGGTGCCTTTATATAGGTTTCACAAGGTATTTCCTAATTTAAGCCAACTTCCAACAGTCATTTCAAAATATCGGGATCAAATCACAAATGGTGGGAACCAACACTCACACACGTTTGATTTTGGGTCCTTTTTGCAGGGACTATGGTACTAGGCATCCTAGTCCAATCAAAAAAGGAATAGAGAAGGATGGTTGTTGAGTAGAAGGTCCTAAGACATAGATTCTGGTCACCAAATGAGCATATGATGAGAATTTGGATGTGCTAGGGCCAAAAATAGGCTTAAAACGGGTTATGAGAGAGCACACTAAAACAAGGTCCCAAAAAGGAGTGTGAAATTGTAAAAGGTTAAAATTTATGGCACTACACATAGGGAAAATTTTAGGTGCCTAGTTATGGGATTTAATATTCTTTAAAAAAAAAAAGAGTATCGTTTTCATGCTTGAAGGTCATAGGAGCTAATTAGGAAATAAGGATGATCACAGATTTTTAACTAATTAAACAAACTCAAACATAAACCAATAGAAATTAGATGCAAGAATTGAAAGCTTTAAATGAATTCAAACTCCCTATTCCAGATTTGCGCTTCCATTGTTCTTCTCTGAAATTGTGTGGGTGGCTCTCAAGTATTGCACTGAAATTCTAGCATAAGATGGCAATTGCTTTGAAAAGTGTGATCTAGATTGATTAGTGAAAATTATGCTATTTATATAGATTTTCAACACATAAGGGGTGAGGATTTGAACTGAAGATCTGATTGATAGTCAATTGAGATTGATTGATCAGTGAACAGACTTGATTGATTTGTTAACTCAGACTGATTGACTTGTTAACTCATTTGATTGAGTAGTCAACTAGATAGATTGAATGGTGGACTGAATAGATTACTCAGTTGACTGAATTGATGGATTAGATGACTGATTTGATTAGAGAGATAAGTGGATTGATTGACTAGTTAGAAAAGGTGATTTGGAGTGAAAAGGGGTGATTGAAGAGTTAACTGACTTAACTGATTTGATCAATCGGTTATGATTTCAACATGTGTTGTAGGATTTTGGAACTGAATTTGATTTAATTTTCAATTTGGATTGAATTTGGACTTTCGAATGTTGAAATGCACATGAAATTAACTGAAATTTAGATTTGGTGAAATGTTAATTTGATGATTTGGAATTAGATGAAATTAATTAAAATTTGAATTTGGGGAATTTGGAGGAATAAGTTAATTAATTTAAATGAAATTATTTAAACATTAGAAATGTGATTAATTAAATAATAAAGATTATTTAATTAAGGAATAAGTTGTAATTAATTAAATAATTAATATTGAGAAAGGGCTTAAAAGATTAATTAATTAGAGAATAGAAATTCGATAATTAGAAATGTTGAATGTGATGATCGAGTCAGTTTAGAAGAATAATTAGCTTAATTAAATAATTGAAGAATTACTTAATTAATAAGACAAATAATTGGTGACGATGAAAAAAAAGACATTTTTCAGTGTCTACAAGTACATTCAACAACATGGAAAATGAAAAGGTAGGGACACTCATTCTTGCATGAGGAAAGAGGAGAGGCATGGAAGACCTTTTGGGGTTCTCTTGCATGAGGAAATAAAATTTAAAAAATGTAGTTTAAGAGAAGTGGCAACATTAGAAAAGAAGGGAGAAGAAGATGGGAAAATGAGGAATGAACAACCAGTTCATGGTGTTGTTTAATGACAACAATAAAATTCCTTTGGGGTGGGAAAGAAGACTTGTAATGATGTTGAGTTGACGATAGAGAAGAAGAGGTAGTTGAGGCGGGCAACAAGAGGTTATGCTTGACCATGTTTATTTAGGTTTTTTTGTTTGTAAAATATATTGTATGCAAATGATGTTAGTGTTTAGATCATAACTAAATTATGCTCACAATGTATATGTGTCATCTATTATTAAACATGTGTCAACAAAGGATTATAGATATGTGGCGAAGTCCCGCTTTATTGTCAATAATACCTAGTTTGTTGTCAATAATCTGCAACTAGTTATAATATTACTTAGCATAATTATAGGATCTTGTTGAAGTCTTTTGTAGATATTAATATATAATATCTCAATGACTAAAGTATTAAGCATGAGTTTGTTGTTTTTCAAATTTTTAATTTGATCTCGTAGTAGTAAAGACACCTAGCCAAGAATCCCTAAGGAATTATCAAGGAGTACTCTATTGAGGGTGGTGAGGTGGTCGCTATGACCTAAAAGGAATCTATTGCAGAGTTGTTCATTGTAGAATGTATGAAGGAGATGAGAGGAAAGTAAATGTGTCTAAATTTAGAGTCATTTGAGTATTGTTTTCAGTGTCATTGTTGTAGCAATGAAGTTTGGTACTTTTGTTGGTATTTGAGTGTTGTTTATGAGTCTTCGTTATTTTCAAATATCTTTTTGACTCTACGTGATATTTTCAATGTTGTGTGTGGCTTGTTGTGGAGAACATTCTCAAAGGGAGACATCTAGTGTGAGGCTTTGAGAAGTTGTAAGGGCCAAAAAATTCAATGATAGAAATGGATGTTACCAAACCAAGTAAAAGTGACAAATTGTTTTTGTTTGAATGAACCATAATTGAAGAAAAGAGAGAAACTTAAGTAGATTCAAGAGGAGATACTTTGTAAGATATTGTATTATACTCAAATAAAAGGATGGAAAAGAGAATGTGAGTCATTGCTAAAGAACCGCAAGGTATTGATAGTGAAGAGGCACTAGTCTTATTTTGAAGAGGCCAATACTTTTAAGATAGGAAGGGATGTAGTGGATAATAGATAAATGCTTGATAGTATGAGGTTTTTATAGAGCAGAGAAACTGTACCTCATTGGGATTGTGAGAAATACATGTGAGGATTGATTTCTAATAGTTCAAAGGGGGATCCAAAATTTGTATGTTCAACATCATATATTTACAAGGTTGATAAAACAGTTCATGTGCAAATGTTGTTCAATAATGTTGGTAAATTTGTTTAAAGCTAATTATGCCCCTCTTGTTTTCTCTTCTGCAAGGTTTCTAGATAGGGTTGTGCCATTTTCAATTTTTGTTGTGGATCTGTTTGTGATGCTTTGGTTTTATTCTGGGTACTTCTTTTGTTGCAGCATGTGACCTTGAGTGCTTATCTTATGCCTTGTTTTGATATATGGTCTGTGATCATGTTGGACCAATGATGTGTTGGGTTGCTTCATGATGATCATGATTATTTTGTTGCATTGAGATGTGTGCTTGCCTTATTTTATTTGGTTGTCAGTACTACTATTGCATGTTTGATTTGGATACATGACCTGTCAAAAAATAGTCATTTCAACTTGAAGTTTAAAGTTCAACTGTAAAATTAACTGAAAAAGAGAGCAAAGAAAAATGGCACCTATGGGTATCGTTCCTATAATAACCCATTCATGATTCATCCTTCATGCCTCTTGCAACCAAGGCACTCAATTCACCAGCCACCCAATTACGGCAAGAGCCTCCTCTTTCGGCAAGTTGTCACCTCCTTCTTCCTTCTACCTTCTTACTTGTTGCACCTCGTCGGCTCAGAGAAACCACCCCGCCATCCCATCCACCTTCTGCATCATCTCCCGCTAGTTTAGCTAGTTATGTGGATAGTCTCCTTTTTATCCGCCTCCCAAGGCTCGCGTTCTTCACCGCTCTCCCGCCACCCTCCTACCTGATCACATCTTCTATGTCCATAATCTAGGCGAAGATTAAAAGCCCTTCCCAGGCTCTCTTCGCATCATCCTTGAAACACAATTTAACTTCCTCACAACATCGAAGAAACTGAATGCGCGAATGACGCGCCCTCATCTCCTCATTTTCCTCTGGGATACCTTCTGCAAGATTAAATCCCCATTCCAGCACCGCCCACTCCAGCAGAGATTCCAAATTTAACAAATATTCCCCTGGAATTAGTCTCTGCAACACTTTTCGCACCTCTTCAACCGTGTGTCCCAACTCTAGACCCCAAGCCATGAGCAGCGAGTAGATGTCTGCTCTGCACCTGTAACGGTGACCGATGACAGCCACCTCTTCTCCTAAAACCAGTTGAACTATTTTTAAAAGCAATGGGTCTTTAACGAGAAACATTCTCTCAAGTTTCTTTGGCGGAACAGGACCATGAAATGCCAACATCAGTTTGGAAGATTCCAATGTGAAATTAGCTTCCATTGAGCTTTCCAAAAAATTACAGAGATTTCTGATAAAACCAGATTTGAAACTGGTTTCACCAACTTGCTAGGTCTATTAATTATCAATGTGGGCATTACAAAATAGGCATTTAATGCATGGCTCTCCACCATCGCCGCCAATTCAGAGCATGTCGCAATAACTGCTCATTAACTCACACTTGCGCAGGAAAAAAGCCAGCTTCTAACAAGGGATTTGAATTTAATGTCATACCAACTTGGCAATGCGTCTTAACTCCATTTAACGATTTCATTTATATCATTCTGCCACCTCACTTCCCCTGGATCAAGGCCACATGCTTCATTTGACAACTCATCTGCAAGAGTGTTTCCCTCTCTTTTCACGTGTGAGATGCAATAATTATTGAACATTTTTCAATTTTTCACTTATTATATTTACATATTTGTTTAATTTCCAACACGGAGTATGTCCTTTAATCAAAGCCTGGACAACAATTTGGGAATCACCCTCTAAATGTAATTTTGACACCTTCAGATTAGCTGCTAAATCAACTACAAGTAGACCCGCCTGAACTTCAGCCTCATTATTAGTGTCGTCTTGAAGTCTTCTAGCCCCCTTGCACATGACCTTTTCTTCATCATCACAAGCCACACATCTCGCTCCTAAGATCCCTAGATTGCCTTTTGATGCTCCATCAAAATATATTTTCACCCACCCCTTCTCTGGTTTTGACCATTTAACCGTCTCTCTATCCAGGCGGTCACTAGCAGGATTAACCCTGGGGAACCCATGAACGGGTATATATATATATATATATATATATATATATATATATATATATATATATATATATATATATATATATATATATATATATATATGTATGTATATGTAAATGTATATGTATATGTATATGTATGTATGTATATATGTGTATATATACATATATGCAAATGTATATGTATATGTATATGTATGTATGTATGTATAATGTGTATATATACATATATGTAAATGTATATGTATATATATGTAGATATATATGTGTGTATATATACATGTATATATATATATGTGTATATATGTGTATATATATGTATGTATGTATGTATATGTATGTATGTATATACATGCATGCATGTATGTATATGTATATATACATGATAGTTCTGATACTTAATATAAGTACAGATCCAATAGCCAACAAGATGAGAGGGGGGGTGAATCATACAAACTTAATCATCCATAAAAACATCAGATTCAACCTCGGTAACATATATATCAGTCATATAACCAAAAACTGTCAAACATGCAAACTCAAAAACATATGAACAATATGAACCTCATAACACCAGATTTAACATGGAAACCCAAATAGGGAAAAACCATTGTGGGATTTCGGACCCACTAAGAAATATACTCTTCTAGAGTATGCTCGGTTAAAAGCAAATCCTGTTAAAGATTACAAACACATTGCTAGATGTGACCCGGTTAAGGGATTTCCCTCAAATCTGTTAGGATCTTTACTTTGTTAGAAGTGACCTTGTCAAAGGATTTCAAACACTCAATCAGAATGTCACCTTGTTAGAGGATTTTCATATAAGACTGTTAAGTCCACTCGGTTAAGAGATTTCGTGTTACTTTCACAAAATAACAGTAATACAATCTATCTACAACTTCACATCTAAAATGCTAAAGCAGATTCCTATTTGTTCAATACAATCTAGACATAGAACTAATCTTGTCTATCTGTTGGGCATCAATACTCTGTTATTATAACAGGTCTTCAAGCTTCTATGCTCGGTAATCACTATGTAGCATCCCTGTGCATACACTTGCCCGCATACATTGTTTATCA